>NC_044575.1:2682500-2808597 GCF_901933205.1 Camarhynchus parvulus | reverse complement strand
TGCCACCAGCCCATGAGCAAACGCCACAGCCCTTTCCCTGGCAAAGAAAACTCACCAGCCCTGCTTCTTGATGGCAGATTGTAGGAGACAATTGGCACTGTCAAACCAGCCCGAGTTGACACTGGTGCCAGGTTCGGTCTGAGAACCATCCTGCGTATCGTGGAACTTCAGGAGCCAGCCGGCCACTCCCGGCCACAGGCCCGTGAGGAAAAACCACAGCCCTTTCCCTGGCAAAGAAAACTCACCAGCCCTGGTTCTTGATGGCAGATTGTAGGAGACAGTTGGCACTGTCAAACCAGCCCGAGTTGCCACTGCTGCCAGGTTCGGTCTGAGAACCATCCTGCGTATCGTGGAATTTCAGGAGCCAGGCGGCCACACCTTGCCACAGGACCCTGAGCAAACACCACAGCCCTTTCCCTGGCAAAGAAAACTCACCAGCCCTGGTTCTTGATGGCAGATTGCAGGAGTCCCTTGGCACTGTCAAACCAGCCCGAGTTGACACTGGTGCCAGGTTCAGCTTGGGAACCATCCTGCGTATCGTGGAACTTCAGGAGCCAGCCGGCCACGTCCAGCCACAGTCTTCCAATCATAAACCCTAACCATTTTGTTTGGGGGGAAGGGAAGGGAAGGGAAGGGAAGGGAAGGGAAGGGAAGGGAAGGGAAGGGAAGGGAAGGGAAGGGAAGGAAGGGGAAGGAAGGAAGGGAAGGGAAGGGAAGGGAAGGGAAGGGAAGGGAAGGGAAGGGAAGGGAAGGGAAAAAGGGAAGGGAAGGGAAGGGAAGGGAAGGGAATGTTGATCCCCAGTATTTCAGCCCCCAGTGCTTCAGACAGAGCATGCAGGGACCCTTTAACCTCCGGAGGTCACAGCCCAGGAGCTCTCACAAAAGGCATCTGTGGCCCACGAGGCATAAATGATAATGGTTAAAATGCTGCTCAGGAGGTCAGGCGGACCTCAGCTCTCCTCAGGAGGAAGGGAGCAGTGCTGGCAGGAAAGGAGGATGACAGAGGCTGTATTCTGTATTTTCACTTGCATTATTCCCATTCAGCTGCAATAACAGCAAAAGCTCTGTGTGCAAAGGCTGCAGCAGAGTGAAATGTGAAGCTCAGGGCAGGAATTTTGTCTCTTTCCCATTTCTCATCTTTTTCTGCAGTATTACAGATCGTGTCCTTCAAATGGGAACTGGTAGCTGATACTGTCCCACTCTTTGCTTTTGATTCTTGTAAATTCCTTCTGATTTCAATTAATACTAAATTCTGATTTAGTAAGTTGGTATGCTGTGAAATGACTACAGATTCCAGCTCTAGCCAGGCAAGGAGCCAAGGTAGCTGCATTGTGAGAGGGATGGGCCCTGGCTCTGCTCTTGAAAAATTTAACACATTTTAACAATTGATTTTCAAATGAAACATGCCTATGTCACATCAAAACAGAGCAGCATTAGGTTCTTGGTCCTGCTGAATTCAGCTGCCTCATTTTATCCTAATTGCATTAAAAAAAAAAAAAAGACAATTGGCTTCTCACTTTAAAAATACTCAGAAGAAATAAAGGGTAACTGCTTAAAATGCATGTAGCAACAATCTGGGTATGAGCACAGGCACTACAAAGTAGCTGCAGTGTATATGAAGCAATACAAAACCCAGAAACTCATACTGATCACACCTGCAGGTTCAAAGCCATCCCTAAGTGTCTTATTCCCAAGCACAACAGAAGTGAAACTTTGCCATGACAAAGGGGAACTGCAGCAGAACTGCTCCAAGGAGCCTCAAGCAGCCCAAAAATGGCACAGGGGAAAACACAGCCCTGCACATCTCTGGATGTCCAGGAGCATCTTAGAATAAAGCTCAGCAACATGTCCCAAATCTGAATCAAAATTCCCATATTCCAAGGGTATTCCTGATGCCTTAAGGAGCTGAAACAAAAGCTAGAAGGATTTCAGAGGAATAAAGTGGATATTTATTGCAGTGCCTTCAAAGGTCACACCCTGATAGTGCCCAGATGGCTCCAAGATGGAAGCAAAAGAGGGCTTGGTCCCGAGACCTCACATTTTTATAAGTTTTAATCCATTTGCATATTGGCGTTAACCGTCCAATTAATGGCTTCAAATGATGAAGTTTCATCCTGCTGGCTTGCTTGCCTGCCCTCCTCTTCTCACACTGTTTAAGCTTTGGGCCTGAAGAAGAGATTGTCGATGAGTCTGCAGCTGGAATAGTGTCACTGTCATATTTTCTGAAAAATCCCTTCACCAGGATTTTTCCTTCAGAGAAGCTGAGAAGCTTCAGAGAATTATCTGATTGCTTCTCCTGTGTTTTGCTGCTTTGGAATGTGGTCTGGAGATTTTTTAATCCAACGTGTGAATTGTTTTTTACTTAATGACCAATCATGGTCCAGCTGTGCCAAGACTCTGGAAGCAGTCACAGGTTTCTCATTAGTATCGTCTTAAGCCTTCTGTAAGGATCCTTTCTCTATTCTTTACTTTAGTACAGCATTCTTTAATATAAGTACTTAAAATAATAAATTAGCCTTCTAAGAACATCAAGTAAGATTCATCAATTCCTCCTTCATCCTGGGGACCCCACAAATACCACAGAATAGGACTGGTTTGTCTTCACCCTGTGAAAAGATCCCAGTAACACTTAATATAAAGCTAAAAGCTGCACACCAAAACAGAGCAGAAAAACTTAAAACCCAAGGTATCAATCCTATCATTTAAAAAAATAGTTTTTTGTTGTTGTTTTTTTTCTGGTTTAAAAAGCAAGGTGACTTCTTTCTTATCCTGGTCAGGTCTTTCTCATCATGCCCCTGCCTGAAGGAGCAGACAGGGTCAAAGAAATAATATTTACTTAGATACATCTTAATGTGAATGAAACCTTGAAAAATGACATCCTTAATTTAGCATTTCTTGTGTCTTGCTTTGTATGACACTTCTGGTACCATTTAGGGATCATATCATCAAATAATTCAAAAGTAAATTTTATATGCTGGATAAAAGATTTGAAAAAATATTACAGAAATTATCTTTCTAAGGACACAGCTTAAGTAATACCACAAGGCTTTCTAAATCAGGCTTATTTTAACTTGATACTTTTGTGCAGCACTGCAATCAAAAAATAGATTGGGATCTTAAAATAACATAAATGAAAGTGTCTATATCCAGATGTATATCTACTTTAACTTCATAAATGAAATATAAAACATGAACAAAATCTCAGATGGTGAAAAACATACTGATTTCTAATGTCAATCAGCATAAATTACTTAAACCATGTAAGTAGCTTTTAAAGCTGATTTTATTAGACATTTCACATGAAATGTGAGGTTTATACTATTTTCCAGCAGGGTTTGTCCCCACTAGAAAAAGGTAATTTTAGTAAAGGACATATTTTTAAATGCAATTACATAAAAAAATTGAGATTTTTATTATGTTTACCATAAGATTAGAAAGTCTGACTTAAATTTTTCTGCCTTTTGAGTATTCCTACTCACTTCAAATGCAATATAACATTGAGACTAAGTTGGTTTCAAATTCCAGTTTACCGAAAAACAAAGCAGCAGAGGACCACCAATGTTACACAACCTGTTTCATTGTTGTCATCACCACAAAGGTTTGCAGAGTGTTTTGCACCAAGGAAAAGAAAGTAGTCCAAAACTCCTTCTATTGCAATATTCATGTGAATGCAAAAGGCAGGAGAGTGGTAAGGTACTGTTTTCCATCAGTTTGCAAGCTGCACCTACAATGCCAGTGTTGTGCTGCTTCGTTCTTGGCCTTTAGCGTCTCTTGTCACCTACACCTTAGAAAAAGCTTTCCCACTATGTCTCGCAAGGAGAAACTGTGCCAGGACAGAAAACATCTCCTATCGTGTTCTAGAGGTTGCACAAAGGTTTGCAGAGTGTTTTGCACCCGGGAAGAGAAAGTCGTCCAAAACTCCTTCTATTGCAATATTCATGTGAATGCAAAAGGCAGGAGAGTGGTAAGGTACTGTTTTGTATCAATTTGCAAGCTGCACACACAATGCCAGTGTTGTGCTGCTTCGTTCTTCGCCTCTGGGCCGATGCCGCTCTCTCCGGCTAGCGGAGGCGAAGAAGCGGCTTCTTCCCGTAAAGAGCATTGTGCCGCTAGCCGTGCGCTCCGGAGCGCGGCTTCTGCCGAAAGACGCCCGGGACCGGCGCTTAGCTTCGGAGAGCTCCGTATCTTCATCTTTAGCGTCTCTTGTCACCTACACCTTAGCAAAAAGCTTTCCCACTATGTCTCGCAAGGAGAAACTGTGCCAGGACAGAAAACATCTCCTATCGTGTTCTAGAGGTTGCACAAAGGTTTGCAGAGTGTTTTGCACCAAGGAAAGAAAAGTCATCCAAAACTCCTTCTATTGCAATATTCATGTGAATACAAAAGGCAGGAGAGTGGTAAGGTACTGTTTTCTATCAGTTTGCAAACTGCACCCACAATGCCTTTTTCTAAGGTGTAGGTGACAAGAGACGCTAAAGGCCATGAACGATACACACAACACTGGCATTGTGGGTGCAGCTTGCAAACTGATAGAAATCAGTACCTTACCACTCTCCACCAGAAATGGGACAGAAAGTTGTTTCTTATGATAGAAAATGCTCACAGAACTTTATTTAGAGGGATTATTTAGGTGGGCTGAGGCCACCTCATTCTCCTGCCTGCTCAGGGCAGGGTGCATGGAGGGACCAGTGCAGATCAGACCTTTCAACACTGAGGGCATCACAAGGTGAAACAGGAGTTTTGTGTGTGGCACCTGCTGTGCAGCACTAGAGAAAAGCAGAAATAATTCCAGTTTTGCCAATTAGATGCAACCAGCAGAGATTCTGAGCTTTATCTGAGCAATATTTTCCCCACCTCTGCAAATTGCGGCGCTGTTAACAGCCATAAATTAATTGGCCATCCATTTTTTAAAGCCCAGACACCACTCCCCACGTCACAAAATCCACAGCAGCAATGAGCATGGGCTGATCCATACTCCTGCTATCCAGAGAGGGAAAAACAATATATCCAGGCAAAGCTGACCAAACAGGAATGCCATGACTGCAGTGTCCTTATTCTCTTGTCCTAATTCCAGAGGCAGATTGCTACTTAAAGCCAAATCACCTGGATTCCCACAAAAAGCAAAAAGTTCCTCCCTCCCCAGCAAAGCATGGCAAGTCAGTAAACCAATGTTAAAAACCAATTTAACCCAATTATTTCTCAGCAATTATTTATCCTTTTCCTATCACCAAACCCCACAGTTGCCATTTTATGCAGGATTCACTCTACACAATCATGCACGCAAGAGGAATAAAATCTGAGATTTTATTTTATAAATCTGCAGAAACACAGCTTCCAACAAACCAATCTGTGTTTGGAGAGAGATGTTCCACTGTTTCCTGGGCTGTCCACAGCAACAGGATGCAGCAGCTTAAAGGTTAGATTTGCAAGGAAAAACCCACAAATGACATTTTCAAAGCCAGCTGGGAAAATGGACACCAATCCTTCATCTTAAAGGTAATCTGCCAAAAAATCCAGAATTCCTTTTTCTTTTGCATATCTGGGATTCTACACTCAAAAAATCTCTGCTTACAGGCTTGGAAATAAAACTCTCTTCCCTCTTTGTTGCAAAGTTATCAAGGGCCTCTTTGTTCTAATGCTGTGAGGTTCTTTAAAAAAGGAGAACTTTCATTTTCCCCATAATGGAAGTTGTGCCTTCAGAAACTACAAATATCCCTGAAACAACCCTGTGTGGGATCTGTTGATATCAGATACTTATTTCCCTCAGAAACACTCTCACAATGAAAGAGAAATAGCTTTTCATAAAGGAAACTAAAAGAACTTGAAAAGTAATACAAAACACAATAAAAGAATTTATTTCTAGCAGAGCTTTTCTGAACTATCTGTCCTTTCGGAGATGTGTCACAGTTTCCTAAAGGGTTTGTATTAAAAAAAAAACCAAAAACAACTTTAAAAACACCCAGTAGGTTTCTTTAGGGATTCTATCAGGCTTCATTTCTAACTGATTCTCCAGAAGTGCATATCTGGAAAAAAAAAAAAATCAAATGTGCTCATGTTGCACCTGAAGAGGAATCCCTGGGGAAAATGCCTTGGCTCCACCTCTAGAAAAATAAATCTCAACCCCACCTCGACCTGTATTGAGGGAGCTGGGCGCAAAGTGCATTTGCATTTCAGTAGGGTGGATTTTTAAGAGCCTGCACGCCCTTGCTTGGACACACCACCCCAGTTTTCAATCGGCATTGTAAAATTGGGCCCTTTCCATTGCTCTGTTTTCCCAGCTCAATAATCCCTCCTGTGAACCTTTATCTCAGCAGCAGCCTGAAGCACCAGGCTCTGCTAGCAAGGAGAAAGTCCCTAGTGAATCCTTGTCTGGTTTAATCTTTATTTTCAGACCACTTCTCCTGCAATACACACTAATTAATTACTTTCCACATTTACTCGCCAAACTCTATTCTGTAATGAGAGAGCCTCCACTGTGCCTTCTCTCCCTTTCTCTCTGACATCCTTTCCAGCATCTCAGAATTGCTGTCACCCATCAGGGCAGCTGGAATTTCAAACACATCGCATCTTTGACCCGTCCCTCCACTGATAAAACACAACTTTAGCCTTGCCTTCACCTCCTCAGCACTTCAGCAGCCACCCCTGAAAGGCTTTCGCCACTGTGCACCAGCCTCAGAAGGATTCCACTTTGCTCTAACTCCTCCTCAAATTCCACTTTCTCCTTCAGGAACTTATTTCAGTACTAGCAAAGGTCAGAAATCTAAAAGGTTACAATACCCATTTGCCACCTCTACTTAGATTACTTTATTATTTCAGTTCAGAATATGAATTGGGGAAAATGATCTAAAATGGCACTTGAGCAATTCCATTATCACACCAGAGATGTTTTCTCTCAGCTTTAGGTAAGAGATTTTTTCCTTCAGCTAGATTATCCAAGCTTTGTCTGAGCCCTCACTTCTTTCTGTAACGATCTTCAGCAGACAAACCAAACGAAGTAATTCTCAAACTCTCTTTTTGAATTATTATTATTTTTCGCGGCGCTGGCACGGGTGTGGGTGACATTGGCGCATGTTCACCCTCGGGTGCCTTACCTGGGTGCATTCCTGCCCAGGGCAGCATTGCAGCTCCTCGGGGAGGGCTGGAATCAGGCATTTCCCTGCTGGAGCAGTAAATCAGATTTCAGTCCAGGGCTGTGCAACGACCAAGAGAGACATCTGCTGGCAATAACAACAACTAAGAGCCACCAGCACCACCAAAGCACCCCACATCTACCTGTGTGCACACACAGCCAGCCATGACAATTAACCATGCAGGGCTAATTGGAAACACCCAATCTGCTGAACTCACACGATCCCACCCTGTCCCAAGTGCATCCTGTTTCATTTGTGATGCATTTCCTCTGGTTTTGTTGGAGTGGTTTGCTGCTTTGCTCCACAAATGTGGTCAGTGGGATGGATGCAGCTTGACACAAGAGGAGGTTGTTTACTAAAAGGATCACAAATCTAGTTCCAAGCTGGAATATGTGCTCTGAGTGCAAGGTATTTGATAAATATGAGTCCTGTAATTTCATCAGATAAATTAGAGGATGCCACCCATCAACCAATTAGTACACAGCAATTAATTGTAAAGGACCCAGCTTTGATGATCCCTTAACTGACATCAATGGCGCTGGCACCAGAGGAGGTGTGATCGCTGGCACAGCTCCAGGGGGATGAGAATCCAGCCAGCCTCCCCTAAAACTGGGACCAAGATTATTTTTAGCCAACTCTGACCTGAACTATAAAGGAGAAACCCTTCTCAGCCAGCGCCTTAAAGTGACACTTAGCCACAGCCTTGTTGGCTTGGCTTGGGCTGCCTTGTGGCTTCACATTCGTATTTGGAACTTTACCAGGAGCCAGGGAGGAAAATGTGCCTCAGGTGTCCAGCAGGACGTTTCAAATAAACATCAGGGCACAAAATAACTCACTGCCAGGCCAAGGCTGCTGCTGCAGCTGCCTCACACCCAAGTCCACCCACTCGTTAAATTGTCCAGCCTTCTTTTCCATATTATCAAGCAATGCCTTTCAACCCTGCCCAGGGAGGAGCTCAGGGAGCTCCAAGGTGGGACACTGGCATCCACAGCTGCTGTGCCCTCTCCAGGAGTTAGCCTCAGGTCTTAGGCAAACTCTTGTGACCAGAATTTCCACTTTGGAATATACCAGGTTGCCATATTCCCTGGTTTTTAGGCAGCAGCACTCTGGAGGGGCACCTCATGCTCCTGACAGAGCTCCTCTTCACAAGGTCCTCCTTGTGTCTTCCCTGCTCTTATTTCTCCCTCTAGGTCATTTTCACAATTGCCTCCTTTAATATTTTTGTGAGTGTGTGGCAATATTCGCTGTATTTTCCCTCCCTCTACCCCCAAATGTGCCTAAACAAAATGGCCTGTTCACGTTTCTGCTATAATTTAGTACTGAAAGTAAGGAAATAGCGGAGGTGGCTCAGGATTAATTGAAAATTGGACCAGGCCATTGAATTGTTGTCCAAATGAGTCAATTGCAGGCACAGGAAAACAATTTCACAAGAGGCAGCAGAAAATTTACGGTAATACACTTGCCTAAACAGTAAAAAGCCCTAGAAATACTAATGCTTCGGGGAAAATATATTTTAAGCAAAGTTAAGCTAAGAACAGAGGAAAGTTAAACATTCAGTCAACAGACACCAGTTGCTATTCCTGTTTATGAACCACACATCTTGTTTGGACACTTTAATAAAGCAGCCTTAACAGGCTTCAAAGAAAATGCTACTTTTCTCACGATTCCTCTTCATCAGTGCCTGGCACCAGCAAGAGTGAGCCAAGGCACATTGCCCTGAAATACTGGATTTCTCCATTTCTGCTCTCAATCAGCCACGCTGTGCGATGAAAATGACTCTTAATGAAACCCCTTGTACCATTATGATCCAGTCTCAGCTGCAATCACTGTGCTCTTGTCTTTGGCATGAGGCAGTTCCCACTACTCTTGGTTAATGTTAAGTAGCAAAATTTGCACTTGCTGGGAGGATTTCACATTCCTTGGTAGGTCAGGATGCAGCTCTGGAGGGTGAATCAGAGACCACTCACATTCCTCTGATCCCATAATTAGAAGCCATCTACATCTCCAAACTGCAGCACTTCTAATCCTGAGGATAAATCTAATCTAATTCTCATCCTGTTTCTTTCACAGAAACTACTGCAAAGTGGGGGAAAACCTTTCCTACATGCTAATGACACTCACACAGCTCTGAAAAAACATTACTGACCCTTAAAGATGTGACAAGCTTTTAGCACAATGCTTAGTCTCTAATTATAGTGTAAACTATTAAAAAACAAATATTACAGATCACAAAAAGGCTCTTTTGTTAATGCCTATTTGAATTAAGTTATGAGCATATGTATATTCACAGTGAAATCCATATGAATTTTAGATGCATCAAGCCTCCCAAATAAATTTTGAGCCGTGTAGGTCACACCACCATCTAAAAATGCACAAATCTGTGACAGCGTCAATTCCCAACACACAAAGAAAAATATTTGACTGACATGTAGATTGTCTCCCAACACCTCTCAATTCAAAACAGGAAAAAGCAAAGTATGCAACCCGTTTGAACACTGCTAAGTAAACTCTATTATTGGCAAGGCTAGTAGTGCTCATTGAGCCAAGATTAAATCATTCTGATATGGGAAATTCAGAAGGTGTTGGGAGTGTGGCGTAATAGCAGCCAGGGGCAAGATGTGGGTCTGCCCCCAGGACTATTCATGACTTCTATTATTTCAAAGCTGGCATGGATTGGGATCTCTTTAATTTTTTATGTGGTGAACTGTGGCTTTTTTGAGCAACCTCACCTGCTGTGATGACTCAATTCAGTAGCACTGAAGCCAGATCTCTTCTCTAAAGCTCTGTGCAACTCAGCTTTCCCATTTCACAGGAGATCTCATTATTTCCTTTAAATTGCCAAGCACACAGCTAAAACAATGTAGTCTCCTGAAAACACACAGACCGTGAAAAATTACATTTCAGAAACAAGGCCATTCCAGAGATAAATTTGGAAAGAACCATCAGGGTTTGACAAAGATTCATGTTTCAAGAAAAAGCACCCATCATGAACTCAGATGCAAACACAGCTAATCAAAGCATTTCCCTGCTCAATTAATACGCAGACATTACTCTGCTCTGTCAAAATAATCTCATTTCTTCTCCATCACCCTACACCTATTCATGCTGAAGACAAAATGCATCAACACAAAGAATTTCAAGAGAAATTCTCAGACCCTGCAGGTAGATCAGTTTTTAGTGCTGCTTTTATTCCATTCATGCACCCTGCTCCACTTTGGTAAAAATGTAACATCTGACCCACTCCTGGAGCCACCAGATTCCCATTCCCAGAACAGGACAGAATGGCAAAGAGGAGGAAAAAACCCAGAACATAAAAATTACCAGACTTGACTGCCTTTAAGCAACTCCTGCCTTCCAGAAAACTTCTTGTTTCTTACCTCCCGTGGTGTTCTTCAAATAAGGCAGGCATTTTGAACTCAGTGGCACAGAAATCATCAGTAAGAGGCAGAGTCACAGCTCCTCTGCCAAAATCTCCACTTTTTGTGATTGAACACGACCATAAACACTGTAAGACTAAAACAACACTACTGAAAAATAGCTTGATTTCTACCTTCTAGCCAAAACAGCACATCTCCTTCAGATCCTAAACATGGCATGGAAGAGAAAATTAAAAATTCATTTTTTACACAGCTAGCTCTTTTTTTTTTTCCATTTTTGTTAATCAGTCCAAATTTCTATTTCAGGCACTAAGTCTTTGGTAAATTCTGTATTTCAATTGAAAATTCACCTCTGAAAAAACCTTTTTAATTAGCTCTTCTTTCAAAATGTATAATTGTTAATTAGTTGCTCTCTGTTAATTTTAAGTAGGGTGTGGCATCCTTCTGGAACCAACTCCACTGAGAAATCCTGCAGGTCATAAACTGAAACCAGGAGGAGCTCGGGGAAAAACAATTACATGTTGTTACAGCAAATGAAATTTCTGTTTGTGATGAATAATTGATAATTAACAATTAATAAAATGATGCTGTTTTCTGTTGTACACCGTGGTGGGGGTCCCATGTCTAAATCAGGACTGGGCGGGACAGCACCAACACCTCTTCAAACAGAAACAAGGGACAATTTAGAGGCAGGACCATTGCTCACACACAGAGCGGGGCTCTCCTGCTTCTCATCAAGAAACAGCACCCAAAAAATGTCACAGATGTGAGAGCCAAGGAGCACCAGGAGCAGAATGGAGCGAGGGCAACAGGAGGGTCACAGCTCCCTGCCTGCAGACACTGGCTATGGGAGCACAGCACTGCAGCTCCTGGAGAGGTTCTGAGAAGATTTTCCTCTGGCAAGGAGAAAATAGAGCAATTTTTGCTGGAGGTTCTGAATGGCAGGAAAAAAGGCTGGGAATTTGGGAGCTGAAAGCGGGAAGTTGGTATGAAAGATGGAAATTTGACCGACAAGAAACTCCAATACAGTGGAATCGACTGTAAAAGGCAGGAAAAAAGACAACTCAGCTAAAAAAAAACTAAAAGAAGAAATGGCAGAATATTCGTGCTTGAACACCAACACAATTCTCAACCATGTGCAACAATATGATTTATTAGTATACATTTTAAACAACACATTAGATGTTAAATCCAACTTTTTGCTGTGACCTTTCACAATACATCAGTGATGAAAATCTGGGGTTTTTTAACTGACATCAAAATTTATTGTAAAAGAGGAACACCTGTAGCTTTAGTGGCTTTTACAGATATTTGGAGCAACCTGTGTGAAAACATGAATTCACACACACACACTCTCAATATTTCTGAGTATCAGTGGTTATTGTCTTTAACACTGCAGTCTAACTAATAATGCTGCCAATAATATGAGAATATTTTAGCTGTCCTCAGACTTCATAATTTCAATTCACTGGTCTCAACAGAGCCTCTCAAAGAGCTGTTATGTTTGTATTTAGAGAAGTAGTGGAGGGAGTGCTGTCACTGCAGACTTTGCTGGCTAGATAAGCAAAAGATTTGCTTCTCTCATAAGCACCTCAGCTCTCAGCAGCTAAACACACAGAGATGAAGGTGACAAACTGTGATCCACCCACGAGTGAGCGTCTGCCTCCCTCTGCCGGATCTCAGCTGTGTAGCTGCTGGCCCCAGCACTGGCAAATGCTGGCCAAAAAAACACAGGCAGGCAACTTTTGTCTCAAAACTCTGCTCTTTGTGTCATTTATGTCTGTCTACATGCAGAGCCCAGGGTTAAGTGTTTCCAGTTTTGGTACCAAATTTCCAATGCCAAAGGTGAAGGCAGGAGTGTGAGCTGTGTGTAACACTACAAATAAGGCACGGGGATCTTTGCTAAAAGCAGAATTTCCTCACCTCTCATAGCGTGGCAGTCTTGATGGGCAGAAAGGAGCTGTCTGAAATTCATCAAAGGCCAAGAGCTCCTGCACCTGGGGAGGAATAACCCCCTGCACCAGCCCAGGCTGCGGGCCAATCTGCTGGAAAGTTTTAATTATTTAGGAGCATTGCATGTAACACAACATGCATAAACTCTAACTTAGAACGCTAACCCTCAACACTGCGCTTTAAAATAAAATACTGAGTGACTCCTGCCACTACTTTTCTGTCCCCACCACTTTTCAGGGCACTGACTGTCACTTTGGTGACAGCCAGCACCTGCAGATCTGACAAGTTCCAAAACATTCACATCAGCATTGGCTCACAGCTCAGAGCACTGCACTTAGAAGTGCACAGAAGTTCTGCTTCTAGAAAATCTGTTTGGTTCATTCAAGGGAAGGCTTGAAAAATGGAATTTACTCCAGAGTACACAGCAATCCCTTAGGGCACTGTTGAAGTCTGCTCAAGGCTGCATTAGTAGTGCAGTGGGATTTTCACCCCTTTTTAAGTGAATTTATTGATCCTCACTAACCTCCACAGCCCCTGCAGTCACCAATACTTTATCAACAGTACTGGTGCAGCACCTCTATTACTAGGGCTGTCCAGAATACCTCAAATCAGCTTAAAATCCATGCCAAAAGTCCTCCTGCTGGAAGCCTGAGAGGATCTTTTTGGCCAGCTCTGAGCTCCACAGAAGCAATCAGCAGTGCCCTCACTTTTTGCCTAGGGCTGGAGGAGGGGTGTCATATTTAATGGAAAGAAGCCAGGCTAAAGAAATAATCACCAACCACTATTAATGATGGGTCTCATCCTCAAATAAAAAACAAGCAAAATGGAAAATTCTGGGGAGTGGGTGAACACCTATCCCCACCCACCAAAACCCCCAGAATCCTCAACAGCAGACATGCAGAGCATCAGCCACCAATGCACAACCACCTGAAGATGAATTTTTCCTTTGTTTCATCACCAACACACTTCCATCATCAGTATCTGGCTTATTTCACATACAGCCTTGAAGAAAATTCTCAAAAAGTTGAAAACTCTTAGGACAGTTGAAAACTTTTCAACTAAAAGTTGAAAACTTTTAGGACAGTTTCCTCACTTCCTTTAACCAATTTCCAGAGTTCACTGCACCCTTTCAAACACCCATTCCCGACCCAGGAACAAAACTGACAGGTTGAGGTTTTTGGAGGGGGAAGGGGCGGGTGTGTTTTGGTTTGGGGATTTTTTTTATGCCTCCAACTATCCCTGGCCTTTATTTTACATCAAAGCTGATGAACAACCGCAGGGTCTCATTGGTACTCGATACATTTTGCATGTACCAACTCCCTCTTGCTTGACCGATGTCTGCCTTGGTTTTTTTGTTGTCACTTCACGACTTTGGGGGATTTGCTCCTTTGTGCAGCAGTGACTACGCCCGTACCTCATGTGACTCCTCTAACCCGCCTCCATTCCTGCCCTTCCACGGGAAAACTGGGAAGATGCTGGTGTTACAAATAAGAAGCTTGACCAGGCCAATATTCAAGCAGCAAACAATTTATTAATTAATATGGTAAAGTATGAGCAATACAGCACTGGGTACAGTGGGGGAAGTTTTCCCTCCAACTGCACACCGATAATTGAGGCTCACAGGCATTTATAGGGGTACTCATAACCTTTCTCAGCAGTTTCTATTCCCAATTTTTACTCATCAGCAGTTTCTATTCCCAATTTTTACGTCACAATTCTATACACTATTGTGATTTAGTTTTTCTCAGGATGTATCCCAGAAGGAGTATCCCCAGGTGGTGGTGGTCTGGTTTCCAAAAGAAGAAAGACGAATCCCATCTGGTGCAGTCCAGCTTCCCAGATGTGGGAACTTTTAATTGCAAGGACTATAAATCTCATAACAGTGATGTTCAGCTTCTCTTGGTTGAAACTGTAAATCCTTGACTTGATGTTCCTTTCTCAAGCTGCTTTTCTCTGTTTTGTTAAGGCATGAGATAAGCATGTTTCCTTTATATATATTCCAAAGCTATGGTTTCAAGGATACAAACAATATTCTAAAATTATACTTCAAAAGGTTATTATTGCAGAACTCTTTAAGGCTTAACTACAAGCAATGAGCAACATCCTTAACGATTTAACTCCAGTGCTCCTAAATCAACCAAGGTTAATTGCAAACAAAAGATAGGTTCAAAGGGCCTTCTTCCATGCTTTACTTTCCTCAGTTATCATTAGAATTCGTCTTTACGGTCGGTCTCCACACATTCACAATCACAAATACACATGTTGTGTGTATGTATCTGACAGGAAACACAGCTTTGTATTTCACACCGGGGAGCCGCGGGGACCCCGCGGGGCTGCGCCGGGGAGCCTCGGGGACAACCGCCGGTCTCGCCGGGCGGTGCGGGGCGCCGCGGGGACAACGGCCGGCAGCGGCGGCGCCTCGGCTGTGCCATGACCGTGCAGCGCCCGTCGTGGCCGCCGCTGTACTTCCCGCACTTCCACGGCACGGAGCCGGTGCCACGGCCGGCGGGCGGCGCCTGGGCCCCGCTGGCCGCGCTGTGCTGGCCGTGGCAGCCGCTGCCGGCCGCGGCCGGGCCCCCGCGCTACGCCGCGCTGCCCGCGCCCGTGGTGCCGGAGCCGCCGCGCCTCTGCTGCCCGCCCGCAGCGCCGCGGGCCGGGGAGGCGGCGCGGCGGCCCCCGGAGCTGGCGCAGCTGCAGCTGCAGGAGGAGATGTGCGAGCTGGGCATCCGCCTCAAGGAGCTGGAGCTGGCGGCGCTCATCGGCGACGGCTTCGACGCCAGGCAGTGTGCGTGCGCCGCCCGCCGCGCCCGGGCTGCGGTTGTGCAGCGGCACCGGCCCGAGCAGCCCGGCCGCGGGTCCCCCGGCAGGGAGCCCTACAGCAGGATACGAGTGTGTGTGGGGCGGGTTTGGGGTATCTCCGCCCCGCAGCGCCCTAGAGCCAGCCCGGGGACACTGCGGGGCAGCACTGCGGGGACAAATGGCATTGATTGTCCCGGGTCAGCCCGGGCAGCGCTCAGGGCAGCCGGCTGAGGGCACTCCCCACTCATAAAACAAGGACGCACCAACAAGCCAACCAGCATTATAATTGCCATCTTAACCACCATGCCCATCATCCTCCTTCCTAGCTCCCCTATAGTCCTTACCATCATCAAAGAAATTTAGGATTGCCTAAGGAGTCGCACGAAGCACGGGTGTAGTCACTGTCGTAGTCATAAAACCCCCAAAGTCGTGAAGTGACAGCAAACAAACCAACGCAGGCATCAGTCAAGCAAGAGGGAGTTGGTACATGCAAAATGTATCGAGTAGCAATGAGACCCTGCACTTGAGCATCAGCTTTGATGTAAAATAAAGGCCAGGGATAGTTGGAAGCATAAAAAAAATCCCCAAACCAAAACACACCCTCTCCCCAAAAAAAACTTACAGCAACCCACACCAAAAGAAAGCACCAACCAAGCAGAAACCCTCCTGTTAAATTATAAGTGAAATTGGCATTTTAATTCTGCAACCTGCTGGGCATGAAGAAAACGCAGGGAATAAAACAGTTCAGCAGATGATGGTGGCACTGAGAGCTCAGGGGGGGAGGCCAACAACTGTAAGGATTTCATGCTCATCTTTTCCTCAGGTCGCAGGAAACTTTCAGAAGTGCAGGAGTTACATGAACACAGGGAAAATGCCCATCAGATATATGCATTCAAAGGGAGATCTCAAAAGAAATTCCACTTGGTAGTTTGCATGTGTTTTCCCCTTCATTATAGCAATACACACCACTTTCCATTTTTAATACCTACTATTTTGAGAAACTCTAGTTTTCAGGTATTTGCTAGCCAAGGCATTGTAAGGATTATTAGTTTGCTTAATACATTATTGGATTTACTTAAAAGTATTGTAAATTATTAATAGCATCATTAATGACAAATTGTGTTTCATTCCTGTTTAGATAAAATCCTGAAGGCACTGGAAGAAAAGAAGATACAAAGCATGAAAGCAATGCAGAACATGAAGTAATGTCCACCAACACACTGAGAATTATTTCAGCTGGATATTTTGCCACTATGACTGTGGATTGTTTTAATGGGTCTTTAATATTGGGTTTCTACTCACTAGATGTTGTTCTCCTCCTCTTAAAAATATAGCATATTGTTGACTTCTTTTGTGTATTATTTGTCTGGTACTAGTTACTGATAACACTACTGTGTATTTGAACCTTTTATTATTTTATGCAGGAAGCATATAATATTTTCCTCAAAAGCACTGAGAAATTAACACTGTTTTTGTCAGGATTCCCAGCAGTCCGTATCTGCAGCTGGGAAACACAGAAATGGCAATATATAATATGCTTGGGTTTTGTTTTGTTTTAATTTTAAGAATATTAAGTACAATTTTGAGTAAACAGGTATGGCCAAAAGTCCTAAGCCTCTAAACCAGCTTAAAGAACTGCTTTCACATTAGCATAAAAAACTTTTTTATGATCAAAGTGTATTCCTTTATAACCATAAAATTACAGAAGCTGTGGCTTGAGTTGGTTTTTAACACAGCAGGCACATGACATTGAGTGTTAACTGATATTTTACCATTATTTTAGGAGTAACAGTGCTTGGGCCAAAGCCCGTGGCAGTTTTTGAAGTGACAACATCCTTATGTTTGGAAGTCACACCCTTTCATAAGTAAAAATGGACAGAGGCAGGGATGGCAGACTGGAGATCTGGACAGCATTCAGCATTCAAAAATAATGCCACCCATTAAGAACACCACAAAGTAGCAAATAGGCTCATCAGACTGATAAAAAAATACTGATTACTTTTTCCTATTCCATTTCCAAAGCAGTAGGTGGCAGCATGAAATAATAAAGTTACCCACCCTGAAGCTGCAATATTTTGGCAAAGAGATTTATTTTTAAGAGGAATATTTTAACCTCTGTTTATTTAAACTGTGTTCAAATTACTCAGCTGTGAAATGTTTTAATACAGTACAATATCAACATTTTATTTCCTCTTACTGTTTATTGCAGCATTCATCCTTATACTGCCTCAATCTTTCCAGCCAGATTTTGATCTACTGTACCCAGAGTTTATATTTTAAAAAAAATCTATAACTCCCATTTGTCAATCACCAAACTACAGCAATCACATTTTAATGTGATTACAAATGAACATCAGAACCCTTTAGAAATCTGGGCTGCAGTGTTTCACTGCTCCCTCTGCAGAAAGGGGATAAAAAGTCTCTCAAAGGCTTTTGAGGCTTAAGCAGAAGTGGTCAATTGCAGTGAAAATGCGAATAAGCTGAAATTGTTGGTTACTATGAAAATGAGAACTGTGTTAGTATCCAAATTAAATATCAGAAAACAAATTTGGATTGGACAAAAAGGGCCAACACATGGAGGCCTTCAGAGGCTTTGTGGGCAAGTGAGGGCTTTAAAATCAAGTTAGGTAACAGAGGAGCTATCTTCATTTTCTCACTCTCCAGATCAGTTTAGTTCCTAAACCACACTAAATTTTGCAAGGTTATTGCAAGGGCCAACAGAGGTTTCCATTACATGGAATTGCTGCTTCCGAACAATTCTCAGCTTTTACCAAATCTCAGCTCTCATCAGCCATTATTCACTTTTTTTCTTTATTCCTTTGTTTTCTTGGCTTAAACAGAGCTGCTTCCCATGGCACACAGTTGGAATATTTTCCATCTGTTGTTCTGTTTTTCATATGGTCTTTGTGTTGAAACAACACTTGGAGTTTAATTACTGGGTGATAACACAAGGAATAACATCAATTAATGTGTAATCTCAGTTAGAGCTGCCTGGGATCACACACCTTCTGGAAAAATCATCTGGATCATGGCATTTAGCAGAATGGTCACCCTTGGCCAGTGTCACCCACAGCACTCCTCCATCAGGATGCTTTGGTCAAAGCCTTTCCTTTGGAAAAAAAAGGCTATTGGTACATAATGGCACATAAGCTGATGTGCACTTGACCCTAAACATTTGATTTACCTTTACTTTTCTGCTCTGTTTCCACCTGATCTTCATAAATCCAGTAATTTGCTCTCATCTGAGGGCTTATGGTTTCATCTCAAAGCTGGTCTGTTTATCATTCCTTTTGTAAAAATTAAGGCATGCTTTAGACAAAATAGAACAGCATTCTTACTGCATTTTTTTTTTTATTCACAAAGAATGTGTCATTTGTTTTTTAATTGCTTCTGTTCTCTGAGATTGCTCAGGGGAGGCTAAATCTGCCATTCAGATGCAGGAACAATTCAGATCTCTTTCATGTAGCTGTCTTGTAACTCAACAAATCTATCCCTGTTGCATTCAAGACAGAAATTTTAGGCTACAAATTTGATTCATAGGCAGAGATCTCAAGCCATCAGCAGGTTGCTCCCATTTCCAATCCCAAAGGAGGCAAGCCTCTCAAAAGGCAGAGTGTCACACCTTCGCAGCCAGCCTGAGCCTGCACCTGCAGGGACACCCAGCTGCTCCCCAAGAAGAGCCTCAGGTCTCACCTCTGAAACCTCAAACGGCCTTGATGGTGGGCAAAATGAGATACAGAGCTATTCAAAAACCAGAATGCATTTCAACTTTAAATTCTTTTATACCAAATGGTTGGGTCCATTACATTTCACACCGCTGCGTTTGAGTTTGCCACATTAAAATTCTCCAAATAGATACTCAGCCTTATTACAATGGATCATTAGAATTTAAATTAATCTTCAAGTCAAGCTGCCTTAATTGGTTCAGGGACGGATTAGAAAGGAAATCCAAAAGCAGTAAGGCGTCATGAAATGATTTTTCTGCTCTCAGCAGCATCTGCTGCATTTTGGATTCACCTGCCCTGAAAATTCAGAGCTAATATCTCAACGGGGGGTAGGGAAATTGAGAAGCACCTAAGTCTGGGAAACTTTTTCTCATTTGTGAAAACTTGTCAACATTTGTGAAACAGCCTCAGATTTTGGTGTATCTTGAGAAAAGCCAGAACAACCCCTAGAGGCAGTTTAAGTACTCACAGTCGCAACATGTATATAAAATATATAAACACATATATGCATTTAAAAAATTATATATTAATTAGGCCATCTGTCTAGAACCTTATTAGTGATACTTACACTAGGAATTTCATTTATCCTCTATTTTTGGAAGACCCTTTCCAGCCTCTTTCTTCCTCTGAAACTACCAAGTAGTAGTAAAGGAACTTTTTATTCCAAATTTCTTGCATCACAAATTATACAAAAGCAGCCCTGTCAAAAGCTGCATTTTCCTCTTCCTTCTACTTCAGACTGACAGCACGAAACTTAGGCCTGTGTAAATGATATTAAAAACCACAAAAACTGGATCTAAAGAGGAGGAGACAGCAGGAACAGCCAATAAATAGCGAGACAGATTTTAAGACATATTTTATTTCATGTGCAAAGTTGCCAAGGAAAACACGTGTACAACTTCAGCTAAGCTATAGCCACTAACATGAAAGGAACTATTCTATGTACTCAGAAGCTTTATTTCTAGAATCACCCTATGGCTCAGAGTAAAAACAGATGAATTTGGTAATGACCCAGAACATTTTAAATCCCCCCTTTTCAGTCATATGTAAAATTCTACCATCAGCATGTAGTTTTAAATAACAGGTCTTGGAGATTTTCCTTCAGATTGCATAGTATAAAATTTTAATTATTTCTCATTCTCTCGATTTAATCCCTAGACTCGGCTTTAAATTTGCTCTCAATGTTGCAGCTTCAGAAAATTAATTTTCCCACTTACAGCTGAAACACTCATAAATTTTGAGCAAGTTTCACAGACACAGCCATTACAATTCAGTTGAATCAAGCTGTGAACACCAAAATAACATGGATTTTTGTAATCATGCAGAGCTAGTCCTTTCCATAATTCAAAGAGGTAAGAAAAGTTCATTTCCTTGGAAAGCGAGATCTGTTGCCTGGGAAGTGAGACAGTTTATTGATATAAATTCTGTAAATCTCTGTAAAAAAGTGTAGAGGTTGTTATTGGAAAGGCTTCCTAGAACATACTGAAATATTTTCAAGCAGGGTTTTTTTTTTCCCTTTTAAATTCACATTTATTGAAATGCTACCGTAGGAATAGGTACTTTATAGTCCTGAACAATTCCCAAAGCTCCATGAAGTAATAAATGGTGCTTCTTATTAAAGTAGCCACTGCAGTCCAGGTTTGAGTTTCAGCAGAGCAGTGAGGAGAGGCTGTTCCTTCACCCTGCCCTACACGTGGGACACTGAGGCACAGTCACATTTTGGACCAATCCAAAATCCTGAAGAGCAGCAAAATGACCTTCCATCTCCCAGTTTCCAACCACCCGTAACCAGACAGCATCCTTCCTTTCCTGGCAAAGTTTTAAGACACTTGTGATAGCTAATTTATTGGGGGGATACTGGCTCAGCCCTGTTCTCCTTGAAGGGAGCAGGTGTTAATTGCCAGTAAACAAAACAAAACCAAAAAAATTGCCAGTAAACCAAACATTGCAGCAGAAAATGTTCCCTGCAGCTGTGGCTTGCCTCAACACTAAAAGGAGAACACACAAAGCACACCATGGGCTGAAGCCATGCAGTGCCATGGCTGCTTAAAAATTCTGTCCTGTGCTGGTTACTGCTGCTGTCACACCTGGTATCAGCGAGGTAAAGAGTGCACTTCTTTGTGTACACCATGTCAAACTCAAATTCAGAATGCACAGCAATGGCAGGGAAGACATCAAGTGAAAATAAAAAGTCAAAAAGCACAGGAATATCTGTGCTGGACAAACGTGCTTTCTGATGAATCCAAAAAAACTGCCCTTTTGTTAGGCCTGAGCTGTTTCTGTTGGGTTGCTAAATCCTGCATCAAAATTTAAGCCTCAGAAAGATGGGTTCTATCATATTTTCCAAAACCTGTGGCTTCTCTCTCATTTTTTTTCTATCAAGTATGGCGTTGAATACAGCTTGCAGAAGTCAGCAGCAAGATGAACTGGAAAAGCCTTCCCAGTCTATTTGTCATAGAAGGAAATATTAAAATTTGTTTGTTGCAAAATAAAGTATTCAGGTTTTTTTTCTCATTGCAGCATGGAGAGTATGAGATAAAGACAGGGATGAAGAATAAACTTCAGTTTTACTTACATCCAGATCTCCTTGCCAGATACACAAGACCTTAACTGGTGCCAGAGTTAGTTATGGTGTTTGGACTGGTTTACACAGCACAGAAATGCTCTAGGCTCCAGTGAAGAGGGAATACCCTGGAAGAGAAATTCACCTGCTCTCTAAATACTGTGCTCGGTGGAATCACCTTTCTTTGTGATTTGCAGTCCTTTGCACCCATTATTGCCCAGTGGGTAAATGTGAGTTTCTAAAGTTACAAAATTATTTACAGAATGCAATATAGTAACAACTTACTCCTTGGGTATGAACTGAGTGCGGAAAATTCATGAAGTCAGACTTCCTAAAACAAGAATTATTTTCAACAAATGCAAAAAAAAGAAAAAAGAAAATCAAATTCCTTAAACACCTCTTCATGATACTTGTAATTCTTTTCAAGACATCCACTATACATTTGACAACCTAAGTATTTAAAGCCCATTTCTCATCTTCCATGAGCTTCATAACAGAACAGAGATTGTTCTGTCATGATTGTTCTGTTAAAACTCTGAGATTTATCTCTTCATTGCTGCCTCTCTACCCCTTTAGGAACCTGAAATGGATGGGGACAAAATGATGGACAAATAGAACCAGCTTTGAAAAAATATTTAAATATTTTTTGACACACAGATATATAGATACACACGAATAGGATACAATATTCATAAGAATATGGTCTTAAAGTGATTTTAAAAGCATGAAATATTATATAATTTGGGGGCATTTCAACTATTTTTAAAATCAGCACCTAAACCACTTTGTGCAATGCAGTTATTCTCAGGAGAGATTCTGCAGCATTGACCAGCTTTGCCTTTATGACTTGGCCATCTTGAAAGATTTTTAAAGAGCAAGTCAGTATGCAATTTCTTTACTCATCTATATATAAATCTCATTTCCACAAGTTGAGTTTTGCATTATTTATTTCTGCGAGAAAGGCAAAAGTTCAAAAAAAGCATTCTCAAAGAGTACTCTTTTCCTTAAAAAATGAGAGGGAAAAAAACTTTGAATTATTTTGATAAAAAAGAAATCTGTTGCTCATTCCTGGAGTTAAAAATTAACCCATGAAGGGAAAGCTGCATTTTCTAGTAGGTATGAGTGACATGCAAGATCCCTGTCCCTCTGCCATTTTGTGTCAGTGAGGGTTGGGAAGCCACTGTATAAGAAATCCAAGAGCAGGACAATAGCTGGTTGGACACAGAGTTTGGAGCTGCTGAGATGTGCACAGGATGAACAGGGGCAGCAAAATGCAGTGAGCTCAGAAAACTTGCTGCTTTCAAGCTCCCTCTGACTTCTAGAAGCTGGCAGTCAGCTCTGATATTGGCAATGCAGGGCTAAAAAAACACATTAAAATGTGATTAATTCTTTAGCAGTCAGACATCTTGAAATGTAATGGAAACTGTGGTCAGCTTGGTACGTATCAGCCCTTAAACAAAACAATTCTGCCACTCAACCCATTTTCTACCTGCCTCTCATTTTTACCTTACACTTCTTATGTGTCTCTTTCGAAGAGAGTTTGAAAAAGAAATGATCACAGTTTAAGATAATATCCTCATTTCTATATGTAGGGCTTGCATGCACTTCTGTCAAGTTCTACTCACAGTATTATGACATACAAATATTACTCATATTTCCAGAACTGAGTGCTAGAGCTCCTCTCCAACACAGATTATATGTCAAGAAATGGCTGCCAACAAGTTCCCTTTTATCCTTTGTTTAAAGTTGCTGTTCTACTGATGCCAATAAATGTCACAAGTGGTTTTCCAAGTGAAAGTGGCAGGACACACATACCAAGAAGGAATTTTTTTGTTGTTTCACTTGCAACTGTTTCTACTGATGATTTACAAATCTGAAGACTGACAGCGGTCAGAACATCAACATTTTGTGTACACAGTAAACAGTACTTTCACCTAAACATTTAACATATCTTTAAAGAAAATTGGGGCATTGAGTAGAAAAAGCTAAATTACTACTTTTTTCCTCAGTAAAAATGGTATGGATATATCTGGACAAGGTTATCACTTTAAACACAAATACTTTCTTCTTTGAAATCAGTATTGAAAAACTATATTGTACTTGTAGCCATACAAAATGTTTATTATATTACAAATTATTTTTACACTATATTTTCACTTTATCATTGCTTTGTGCTCAGACAGTATAAATATTACAGCATGATTTTTCTTTCCCAGCAATGTCCTAACTGTCTTGATATAATCTTACTTGATACTTTAAAAAAAAAATTATAGAAACATATTACAAACAGGATAAAAAGGCATCATGAACGAAGAATGTAAGATGGTTTTCTGAATAAAGTGCACCACAATGGTTTCAGAGTGATCGTTCAGGAAATATTCAGTAGACTGCACATCATCCATAATAATACCAAACAAAATAAATTTTGAATCTCTAACAGGTCTTCATCAGAAGTATGAAGAGTACTTTGTTTAACTATACTGAAATGATTTTTTCTTTCTAGAAGGCTATTTAAATGCTTTTGTTTGGGGCTTTTCCATTTTCTACAGACATCCAAACCCTGGACATCTCCAAATTTTCCAAAATTTTTAGTTTCCAGTATGGCAAGATACAAGATTCATTGTGTAAGATGTATGAGACTTTACCCTCACACATTTTTAATAGAACCATTAAATTGCCACAATTTAAGAATGGGAACAGACTTACAAACAGAGTTAGGTGTCCAAAAGATGCTGTTTAAAACTGGAATGCCCTGCTTCCTGTGACTTTTTTGGGAATACATTGTTACATTTCCCTTCCCACCTCTATGGCTTTGGCATGCTCATCCATGGGATCCTGGCTGCTTGCACAATTTCAGCCTCAGGAGAACTCTGCAAAACTGGAGTCTAAGCTAGAGAAATTTATTACACAGCACATTTCACCCCCATTGCTTAGAAGGACCCATTTACTTGCAAAATTTCACTAGGCTAACACAGAAGATTGATTCAAAAACAGAAATCAAGCTGATGCACAATGTGGCTGGCACAACCTGGGGTAGGTTTCACTTCCCAGGTTAGCTCAAGCCAGCTGTGAACTAGCTGAGGCTAAATAAAATCAGCTGCTCTTCCACTGCTGCACTCATGTTACAGTGATCCAAAATGACTGAAAAAACCCAGAATTCTGTTTGAGGGATCTAGTGAAATCTGCTTTTATAGACAAAGCCCAATAGAGAAACTAAACCCTCCTCTCAGTGAATAAAATTCCCACTGAAGCCAACCAGAACCTGTCTTTCTGTGGTACACTGAGTTTGGCCCAGTATTTTTCAGTTGTTATTCTAAAGTGTGATGCTCTTAGCCAGCTATTCATTTAACCCAATTTGGCTGTGTTGTATTACACTGATAATATCAGTATTACCTGGCTGACAGATAACTGAGACAGCAGTCAGCCTTTACTAGACTTGTATTTATATGAAAAATTGAGTTTCTTTGGTTGTTTAGTATCCAAGTCACCCAATTGTATATTTGTGTACTCCAGACATAGGATGTTTATACTGATCAGTAAAATTATCAGGGGTTTATTCTTTCTTTTTTTCCTTTTTCCACTTAGTTTATGGAAATTTTCTGACTATAGCAGACTAGTCACTTATATAAATATACAGCACATATATACATAGAAATTACAAAAATACATTTTATTTATATCTGATTTTAAATAATAAAAATGAAATTCCACATTTATTGAAAGATTAGCTAGCATTCCAAACGCTTCTGCAATATTCAAGGTATTGGAGCAGAGGATGTCTGTATATTCTAGGATAATTACGCATCACAGTCTCAGGGTTTATAGTATAATTATTAGGGGGAAAAATAGCTCTGCTTTAAAAGTTTGTGCTTCATCAATTTCTTCTTCTATCCCCTATTCTAGTCTTCTCTCTCCTTCTCTCAATTTACTGATGGCCAAAAAAGCTAAACCAAGTTCCCTTTCTCACATCAGTTAAGACCAAAGAAACTCAGAGAAATGAAATGATCAGACAAAATAGTAATTGAGGATAACTAAATAACCCACTGAAATGAAGGACATTACCTTTAACTCCAGTTGACATCAAACACGCCCAACACACAAATTTCGCAACAACTTCAGTTCCTCAAGCTAATTGCTGAAGGAACTGAAAACAACTGTTCATGATCTCCAACTAGTTTGTACAACTGCAAAATATTAACTACTGTCCCATCCCAAGTGGTTTGATTTTCTTTTGGGATCGGATTCCTACCACAACGCAGTGTAACAATCAGTGACCTTTATCTTGCACAATATAAAGTCAGCATCATTTCTGGCAATGCTCTCTTTTTCACAGAACATTCATATTTTTGTTAATCCATGTAGCTGTTAGCTTATTTACACGTTAATATAGTAATTAGGTCCTCTACATTCAGAACTTCCTGGGTGCGCATTCACCGTGCCAGCGCAATCAAAATCAACTGCAGCTTCAGGTAGTACTTTCTGGCATCACTCTAGTAGATAGCATTGTTAAAGAGAGAGGGAAAAAAGCACTGTGTTGAACAGAGGTTTCCTTGTCCAAGCAGGTGTATTCATTTTTCCAGGTTGGAAGGATTTAAAGGTCTCAGATATACCAGCTTCACATGCATTCAGAGTGAGAAGCCCGATTATAGAGCAAACAGGAAAAACCTTTTTTCATTTCTCTGGGAAGCTTTTAGCACCAATATCCTTTGCTGGCTCTTCATGCATTGTATTCTTTCACGCTGAAAAAAAAAAATCTCCTCCATAATTCATCAGTGGCACTGAATGACAAGGTAGCCACCAATCATGGAAATGTCATTCACCCTCTCCACAGTCCTCTCTTCTTTCACTTCTTTGCACTGTTAATAGGATGAAGAGACTCGGAGCTATTTACAGGACTTTTATTTGTATTACTTAATCGTGTTGAATTCTTTTGGTTTGAATACAGTCTCTGGGATGAAAAGGCTGAAATGACTCTGCATTGCTGAAATCAGCACCCCTTATACAATGCCCCACAGCAAATTAACACAGCCACTGCCATACCAGCTGTGGCCTTCAGCAAACCCTGTTCTGCGGGTTTTTTCTTCTCTAATCAAAGTTTTGGCATGCAGAAGTTATTTTCAGCAGCTCTGCCTCTGGGCCTATAAATGAAACTTCTTGTGGCACAGACATGTTCAGCAGCATCTTTAGTGAGGATGGGTCATAATACAAGAGCAAAGTGACAAACAATTGCATATGGTTGATCTCATCAGTATGAAACAGTTTCCTGGCAGCTTTTCCTTAGCTGGAAAGCAGAATTTCATGTCTTCAGAGCCCTGTTGCTCTGCTTTAAGTCATTTCATAGTGTTGACTTTTCAGACAGATTAAAACGCCATCGCTTTGGCACAATTCACAGAAAGTTTGTGACCAAAAACTAAAGGAGCTGCTTTCTTAGCTTCCCCAGGTCGCAAGACACAAACAGCGTGCACAGAAGATACATTAGACCTGGAACTCAAACATATCTGTCTGCTTCTTGGCCAGCTTGGCCACCTCTTCCCTTATTGCCTTGACGAGGGCAGCCGTGGAGATGTTGGTGAGCGGCGCGTCGGAGGGGTCGTTGTCGGCCAGGCTGTGCTGAGAGGCGGCGGCGGAGGCCAGCGGGGCCTGCTCCAGGCTGGGGTGCAGGCTGCCCTGCTGGCTGTACTGCCTGGGCAGCCGGGATGGGGAGTTGTGCTGGTAGCGGGGCCTCGGGTAAGCCTCGATGTAGCCAGGCAGGGGCACCTGTGGGGAATTGGAATTGCACAGGGTTACGCAGAACGATCGATCCCGCCAGCGACCGCAAACCTCCCCAGGGCACTGCTGGAAGTGACAGAGAGCACCAAACAAAGGGAATGCAAACCTCAGAATCAATGCCCAGCTTCAGGGCGACCCCAACATCTGGGGATGATTGGCATCAGACTCCATGATTCAGAAGGCTGAACAATTGCTTTATTAAAACTATATTATATCACATCATACTATACTATACCAAAGAGATACTAAAGAAAAAGCCACGACTGTCTCCAGACAGTCAGGACACAGCTTGGATCTAATAGGCCAATTAATATAAACAATCATCACCAGAATCCAATTAAGAACTCACTCTCAGTAAACAATCTCCATAACACGTTCCACATGTGCAAAAACAACAGGAGCAGTGAATAGAGATAGGAATTGTTTTCTCTTTTCTCTCTGTGCTTCTCCAGGAAAAATCCTGGGAGAGAGAGTTATGTCTCCCTCTGTTCAGAGAATGTGAATGCCACAAGCTTCTGCCCACAAATGCCTGTCCTGGCATGTGCCATTGATGCACATTCCAGCTGTGGCAGCACAAACATCTGCTTGTCCTCATTTATCATCACCTCCAAAAGTCCAAGGGAAAAGATTTTCCTGGAAGTGAGCTCTCTGCTTAGCACTTTGGTTTTAAGCAAACAGCATGATTTTAGTACACCAAAAACCTGTAACAGAAAAGCAGTTTCCTGATTTCTACCTAATCCAAGCCAGCCAAGTGTCTGGCCTCACTGGTCCTAACAGAAACTCACTAGATCCAGACACCAGGGATAAGTTCAGGTGCTCCAGCTTGGAAATTCAAGGCTCAAAGGGATGTTTGACTGCTCAGAAGTGTCAGGATTTCTGGCCATGTCTAACAGAATTACATGAGGGATTCATAATTTTCAGAACTCCACAGATTTCAGCCCCATGTTAGCTAAAACCAAAACAATAACATAGGCTCTTCAGTCATGGTGAAAGATTAAATTTCTTTCACAAATCCATGATACCAGTCTTTTTGGCACTCAGAAGATTTTAATGCATCAAATAAAAAACAGTATTTATGATTTCCAAAAGTCTATAAAACGGGAATCTACAGGCCTTAGTTTGGAAGAAGGCTTTATGCCTGAAGCTTGACCTCTACACAGCCTTGAGTATCCATCAAATGCTGAAGAGAATGTCAAACATGTTCACTATGGTGTGATGAGACAAATGTAGGAAGCAGGTATGGTATGGTAGCAAAGTGATCATTAGATGTAGGTGCCTCTGTTTAGTTTACTACAGGCTCTTCAAAAGGTGATTTTACTAGAACAACCTGTGATCACACCACTAGAGGCCACCAAGTTACTGTTTTCACTAAGCATTATCCAGGCCCTGGGAAAATAAGTGCTTTGTGGACACAGTTTCCTTGTCCCACAAAACTTAGTGTTTTAATACTTACTATTTGTCTCAGAGAATAATATATTACAGTAATTGTGCTTATAAAATAGTTCCTTGTTGTCAAATCTCCCATTTCCTCCCTTGTTTACAGTCTAGGCTAGCAGAAATGTGTGGTAAATTAAGAATCTTATAGATACTAAGCCTCTGTTCTCAATAATTTTAAGAAAATCCTGAAAGTGTGATCAAGCTATAATCTAGAGGCTCAAAAACCAAGACATGTCCAGAAATTCAAGCCCTGAGTATTAGTGAGAAAATCTGAGTATTACTTCAGATCTTTATGCTATTCACTTTTATTCAGGCTTTCTGACTGTGCTATATTGCTAATGCTATTACTAGCTCCTCTAGTAATGATTTTCAAATAAAGACAATTTCTTGACAGATTTGCAAATTCATTATAGAAACTGCAGTAGTTTCTACATTTTTACCCCTTCTGCAAAGCCACTGGAGGGTTGAAAACTTGACTAGCAAGGAATTGTTAAAGCTCTGCCATGGGTAAGTGAAAAGGGACATTTGTTTCCTTTGAATTCTATTTTGCCATGGTTATTTTTCAGACAATTTTTTACATCTCTCTCCATTCCTCTTTCCCTGAAGACAAGGAAACCCACAACAAGGTTATACTCCTCACTTTCCAGAGGAAGGAGCTGGGGGCTGGAGACTTGGTTTGCAGTTTTGACCCGTTTGTTTCAGTCTCCACTTTTGACAAGGGATACCTGACTGTATTTCCACAGGACTGCAATCAAGAGTAGGGATACAAAAGGGAGAATGAATGGGAGACAAGTAAAATTTCCTTATTTGTTTCATGGCATTTTTCCTCCTTAGAGAAAAAGTTTAAAATCATTGCTAAGATACAACGGGCCTCCTGGATTTAAGATGTAAGAAGGGTTAAAAACACACATAAAACAAATAAATAAACAAAAAATAAGCACCAAAACAACAAAGGAAAATAAAGCTTTTCATGCTTTAAAAGGCAGCTCTGAGAAGGAAATTTATACCAGAGCATCACAAGCCTCCAGGTGTCAGGGGCACATCAGCAGGTGTGCTCAGCTTACAAATGAACAGCTTTTTCTTTTTTTTCTGACAGTTCAGCCCTTCAAATTCAGACTTGCACCTCAAAGTCATACTGAATTGTTTTCCTCACAGGCATTGGGAGCAGTAATAAAGAGTGAACAACAAAAAAAGCTGCCCCCAGGAACATTTATATGACTACGTTGTCTCCGGCTTATCTGCTCAAAGCCAACTTAGATTTCAACTGCAATTCATTAAAATGTTCTGTTGACGATTTGCACAAGGAAATTGAATCTGTCTCCCAGGTTTTTTAGCCAGAGTGATTCTGCATAGATACCAGATGTGAGCTCAAGCAGAAGAGTTTATCTTTTTTTCCCTTGTGCAAAAAAGCCCAACATTTGAGAAATTGTTTCAAACATGATAAACTACTGCAATTCAATTTTGGATGTTTCAACTTCAATTCTTTGAAATGTAGGTTTACTTTGGGCTAAAAATTACATCTGTTCCAGTCTGGGATTGTGCAATTAATTATTTAATTTATGACCTGTCACTGCAGCCTTCGGGAGGATTTGAAACGCTGCACAGCAGGGCTGCAGCAGGGCTGGGAGGTAAGATTTGGGAGCCAGGCTGTCTTGAGAGAAGCCTCCAGGAGGGTAAGATGCTTCCCCAACTTTCAAAGAGCTCAGGACTGTCTTGAGAGGCAGCATCACCTTCTTCTGACACGTGTCTATCTAAAAATTTAACCTTTCTCAGGAAAGGAAAATGACATCTAACCCACCAACTTTAAACAGGTGCCAGGCCCTAGTGAATGATTCCACCCTCTAAAGATCTTGCTCACAGTTCATGCTATGAACAGCTGAAGTATCTATGTCTAAGCCATCTCTTATGGCTTTTCACTGCTAGAGATTATTCCCATACAAGGAAAAATTATCCTTTTCTGCTTCTTTGTCAACCAGTGAAGAATTGCTGAAAATCCCTCCTGTGCAAAACATAGAAAAAAACAGGTGGTTAGAAAAGCAAGGATGCTTACAGAGTCTGCCCACTGCCCTGGCAACTCATTCTCCCCAGCATAGGGCATCCAGGCTTGGTTCCTGTAGGCAGTGGGAGGAGTTGGGATGAAGTAGCCCGTGAAGCCAGGTCGGTTTGCTGGGATGGCAAACACTGCTGGTACCGTGTTTCCTGGCAAAGAAAAAAAGAGTAGGCATCACGAATAGCTGAGATTTTCAGTTGTAAACCAGATAATAGTGCTTATGAAATATGGACTTCTTGTTTGTTTGTTGAGGTTGTTTGCTTGGGGCTTTGGGTTTTGGTTTTTGTTTGGTTTTTTGTTTGTTTGTTTTTGTTTGTTTGTTTGTTTGTTTTTGTCCTACCATGTGACTAGAGCAACTTCACAGTGCTGGGAAATACTGGAGAAGGCAAGATTTGCAGTTGTCCTCATAACCAGGTACAGTCTTCAGGTAAAGAGTCCCTAGGATTTGATCCTTGTAACAAATGATCTTTGTCAAAACTTTGGCTCATTAGAAAAAGGCTTTTTTTAAAGTTTGCCTCCTTGTATTCAATTTTCAGCTGTTGTTACCATAGGTTTCAGTGTAATGCACCTCTCTTTTCACTGTTTACCCAGTCTTTCATAATATCTATACTATTAATATTATGATTAATACCTATATTGTATTGTTATATCAATATTATTTGAAGGTAAAAAACATACAAAAATGAGTGACTGATATGTTTAACAGGCTGTACTCTCAACAATTCCATCCTAAAACTTCAATGCTTCTGTAAAAAATACCAAGGTTCTACCTGTTCAGTTCCTTTCCCAAGAACAGTCTATGGCTGCCATAAATTATACAGCTACAACTCAAAGAAACATTTCTTGGTTATTTGGAAATCTGGCTGATCACCTCTTGATTAAGATGCATGCCATAGGAATATCCAGGATGTCTCCTGGATTAAAATCCCATGATCACATTCCAATTTGTGTGGAAGGAGCCAAAGTTTCAGCCAAATCTCTGGGTAGGGTCACATCTGCTTTCAGGGAAGGTTGATTCCTGTGGCCCACAGAGATGCAGAGAACAATTTGGTACAGAGATTATCCACTGGGCTGTCTGGAAGACCAGCATCCTAATGTGCATATTTCCCTTGAGATATCCTTGATATATTCCCTTTGCTATCATAACTCTGTGTATTTGCCTAGTTAAAAATACACTACAAACAACTTTCTTGCCCAGTTAAGTCTTCCTTCCTCTAGTGTCTATTTACATGCAAAGACAGACTCCAGCACTGAATCACCAACATCACACTGAGGGCATGGAGTCCTCATCCCTAAATCCTGGATGGGACAGCTGCATATCCTCTTCATCAGTTATTAGATTTTCAGTTTATTCAGTTTTATTACACGGGCGTGTATTTCGCTTTTCAGATAGCAAAAATAACATCACTTACATGAAAGCAGAAGGGCAGTAAACCCTTAAAAAACACAACAAAGTACAACTCCAGCGTTTTCACTGAAGAATGGAAGCACAGTAGCATTACACAGCTGGGCAGATTCTCTGTAGTAGAATTAATGCAGAGAAAATAAAATTTCTCCCCCTTCCAACTGCACATCATTTGAATATTGCTACTAATTGCTCTCAGTAGCTATGATACCACTATGCTGACAAAATCACAAAGACATGGGAAGGCCCATGAAATTCATATGGAGTATAATTGAATTAACATCAATTACTGGCTGCTTCAAGTATCCATCCCCCAGAATCTCATTTACAACCCTGGCCCATTTTTTGTTCCTGAACAATCTACAAGAGGGTTCTGCTGCCTACTCTGACAGATGCTGGGACATTGCATGGGCAGGTGCACCGAGATAAAAAGACTCCACTAGTGACATCCATCCCCAAAGCAGTCTCCATAAACCCAGATATTTACAGTTTCTCAATGACCTCCCATGCAGTCCAAGGCTAGAATTGCTATGGATGCAATCAGGGGTAAAAGAAGAGGAGTAAAATATGGTTTATAGCACATTTTTCTCCAAAGCAGACACACACCACCTCTATCCCAATTCCTCCAGCCCCATGGTTTGGAAGAGGGTGGGCGAAGACAAGAGGTGTGGTCAATCATTTGTCCTTCCAGGTGATAAACAGCACAAGGGTTGTTTTAAACTATTTTAAATTAGTAAGCAAGGCTGAAAATGAGCATTCTTCATACATGTACAGAGAAGAAAGTGCTGCTCCTGTACATGGCAGATGACTTCTACACCAAAACACTCTTTTCATTTAACCACAGCAAAAGGAACTACTCCTCAAAATGAATATTCAATTGGCTGATATTATACCTTATCCTAAATTATTATTGCAATGTCCTTATCTTAGAGCTGATGCTGGGCTGCATGAGAGCGAGATTAGGCATTAACATTCCAAATCAGCACCTGCAGCAATGTTTCTTCATGTATTGAGGCTATAAAAGCTTATTTTCATATCAGAACATTAGAAATCTTGTATTGCAATTGCCCATTTCTCACAAACGTCCTTGTCTTTACTTGCCTGTATTACAGCCTTTTGTAGCACCTGATATATATGAAAGTTTCCTTCAACTACTCCCAGAATTATTCTGGCAAACTCCACAATGCCATTTTGTCTCTTCTGAACTGCAGCCACCCTTCAGCAACACACAGTAATAAAATCTCCCCATCACAGGATCCAATCAAAAAGTGTATCCCAGAGATCCCATTACTGCAGACATAAAGAAGAGGTCTAGGTAGTGTGGCACATTTCATAGCTTGAAATGTTTTGAAATGGGAGGGTGAGCATCTGCTCCTTTCAGGTACTGCACCATAAGTGAGAGCAGAATGGATCCTGCAAACCTACTCTATTTAATTAATTGACAACTCATTTGCTTAGCCACATTATGATTCTCAGTCAGTGATGTAAAAGACAATGCAGGTAACTCTCTATTTGAGGAAGCTAAGAAAGAACATTTTCTGGGAGATTAACAGAGCAATATCTAACAAACTACTAATTTCAAAGGTTTGAACTAATGAAAAATTCTTTTGAATATTGGAAGCTCTTTTCCATAACTCTTCAAGAAAACACATTTTGCCAATAAAAAGCCATTTGAAGTATTTTTTCCAGCTATATATTGTCCAGACACCATCAAAACAGTATATCAACTTCATCTTATGATCAAATCAACTAATTTATAAATACAACTCATATAAAAAGGACCAGGAACTGACTAAACATTTAAAAAACTGGGACTTTTAGACCCAAAACAAATTCTGGGCAGAAACTATATTCTTCACAACAGGAAGGATGAAGAGCTAACAGATTACCTTTGACTGTGCAATAGCACCACTGTTTTGTGTTTTGAAGGGAAGGGGCCATGTACCTTCAATCTGCCTTCCTCAGTAGCCCATTGCTGTGACAGGAGTAGGGGTAAAGTTTCTCAAGGAAATAGGGAGCCTTAAAAAAGTTTTCAAGCACTTGGATCAGTACTCCAAAATATTGGAAGGATCTAACTCATTTCTCCCCCATTGCCTGTTTCTCCCACTTGGCTTGCTTGGTACAAAGTGCAACACAAACAAGTCACACAGCTGTCCCAATACTGCAACTTATTTTGCTACCAACACCTTCTATCGCCTCCCTAAAAATTCTACTGCGTTTTGCTGTACAGATGAACAGTTTTAATGGGTTTTATCAATTCAGAGTTCCTGGACACAGAACATCTGGGACATTACTGCTGCATCCTACCTTCAGAAAAGGCCATTTCCTGGTGCTGCTGCAGGGTGAGTATTTGAGGATGCAGCTGGTGCTGCACTTACAAAGGGACAGGCCATCCTCTGGAGGGCTCCTTCAGCTGCACCAGGAAAAACCCCACCTAATACAGCCTTTCTCCAAATAATCATCCTTATTTGCTATATCCCATACTTTCATTTCTATCCAAAATAACTTATAAGGCTCTCAAAGTTGAATCTGCCCAATTTTGTCACCTGAGTGAAAAGCAGATTGATCGAGTGGACCAACAGACATGGGAGCTCTCGAACCCGGTGCAAAAGGTGTCTGATCATGGTGCTGGGCCTGATCTGCTCCACTGGACTCAGGTATTCTCACTTTGCTGCCAATATCTGATGTAGACCTGTGTGTTAAGAACGAAAAAAAAATACAAATTTTTGTTATTCTGACCTACAGATGTGATTTGTAGCCACACACACGCCTATCAGCTCCAGCAGGACCAGCCAGCGAGGAGCAATCTGCCCAACTTTGCCCTGGCATGACAGAAGCCTGGAGAACAACTGCACAACAGAAGCTTGGAGAAGTCTGGAGAAGTTTGCAAACAACCCCTTTAGCCTGGTTGCTCTTTTTACCAAAGCATCATATAGGGCTTCTGCTTGCTGCTTCAAACAAATGCCTGTGAAACACAACACTAAAACCAGAGCTTTACCATAAATTCACCAGAGATTTACCATAAATAATTCACCACCACAGTGTACAGACAGTCACAACAGTGTACATGACATGGTATCATACAGTAGGAGATCACTGTGGTAAATAACATTACTGCACTTGGGAAGTGCTGAGGTCTTTGGAAATGTAACAAGTCCAGGAAAGCAGGAGAATGATGGTGTGAATTATCTGCCTCAATCCAGCACACCATTATGAGAACTGAGACAAAAATGCTTTAAAACAAACAAGAGCCTGCAGTTCCTAATTTTATTGACATGGACTGGCTAACAGAAAACTCATTGTTATTTCGGTTTGTGTTAAAATGAAACAAAACCAACATGTTTCCAATTTCAGGAATGTATCTTTTTAAGTGCCCCTTCAGGGTTTGCCTCAGTTATTATGAAGTGGGTTTTAGAGACCATGCCTAAAATAAAATAACAGATAAATACCTCCTGAGAGAGGCAACAGCCACAGGACCCGTTCTGGGAGGGACAGGAGGGGGAGGAGAACCCATCACCATCTCAGGAAGCTGAGAAAATCTGTAAGCCTGTAACAGAGAAAAATACATATTTTCTGAAACACCAGTAGATCTCAGTCAAATTGAAAAACAAAACAAAATCAGAAATTAAATACTTGCTCCATGTGCCAGTCAACTGGAAGCTAACTTTTTGTGGCATCAACAATAATTGCATTTATTTGGGAGTCTACAGTGCTTTGGTGATTTTTGAATGTGGAAGAAAACCTGAAAATTAGCTCAGAGACAAGATGAAGTCTAAATAAAATAAAACATATTCATTAAACACTGTGATATATTTGTAACTTGCTGGCAAAGCAGATCTGTTGTGATTATGTGAGACTCAACTACTGCTCTGGATCATGGGGAAAAGACCTGAGCATTTTCACTTTCTCAAGGAAAAAAGTATTTCAAAGATTCAGAAAGAACCCTCAGAGCAGTGTGTACTGCAGTGAAGCTGCCTGTGAGCAACCCACATTTCAACCTCTTCCTTTCAGCCTTCAAGAGATGAAAAGAAAATTTTCCACAAAAACCCCCAAATTCTGTAACTTTCCAAAACGGCAACAAGGGCCTCAAACAGTTCTGAAAAGGCAGACTGATCCAGAGGAACACCAGGCCCAGCCACAAAATCACAAAATTAAGCACCTTGCCTGCAGTAGTTCTGAATTTCATCACCAATACCTGTGAAGGAGGAGTAACTGTGCGCATGAAACTCAGGGCACCCAAGAAATGACTTGGAGGACAAAATTTTCCTCCTAAATCCTTTGCACTGCTATAGGTTAGAGGCCATAATTTTTCAAATGCACATAGAGGAATGATCTCTCACTACATGCTTCACTACATCATGGGTGAGGGTTTTGTTTCCCTATTGCTTTTTGTTTTATTATTTAGTTGTGATTTTTTTTTTAGTTGTGGTTTGCATGACAATGCTTCAGAGCAATGCATGGGAATAAAGATAAAATCAGAGGAATAACAAATAAAAAAATTGGGGAAGGCTGACCACTATTAAGACAGCGGCATTTTGAAAAATTGAAACAGGGGTCCAGTGGTGGGACTTTGGCCCTGTAAACAAGAGGAATCTGGTTTTCCCAGAGAAGCTCCTCCACAAGCAGCAGTGAAAGTTAAAAGCACATTAAAACACATGGGATGAATCACACTCTGTCTCCTGCCCAGAGAAAGAGCCTACAGGATTTACATGATCATTTCAGACTTACCACCTACATTTAGATTGGAATTTGGCAATATCAATCCCACACTATATATCAGAAAACACTGTCTTTCTGTAATCATCTTGTAAAATTACACATTTAGACCGTATTCCAAATGCCTTCATTCTCAAATACCTGCAAAACTAGGTCGACAAAAAGAAAAGGCAACTTATCAAATTGATTTTTGATGTGCCTCCAAGGGAAAAGCAGTACAGACCCAGCATCTTTCTCGGTCCTCTCACTGCTACCCCTTTTAAAGCAGGTTAGAAACCCTCAAAGGCATGTCTTTGAAAATAATTTTTTCTTGCATGCCACCTACAAAGTCTCCTAATATTTACTTTCACCATGCTACCATGATATTTAAAGCATTTCTACATTTAAGTGGGAGGGAAAAAAAAAAGTCTAAAAAGACACTGCTACATTTCTTAGCCAGGGGTTGGAAACACTGATTTTTAATGAAAGAACTGTAAGGAAAAAACAAATGTTATTTGCATCAAAGAAAACCTCAATTATATTTCTCCTGATAGTGCTGGATGTGGAATGGTCTGTAGCACCTTTTCTGCACCTCAAAGGCTGGCAGTGCCCTCACAGGCTGCCTGAACTCTCCCTTCTGGCTCCACAAGCCTTTCATCCCACACCTTGCTCTCAGCATGCATTTGTGCCAAGCATGAAATCCTTTTTATTCCTGCTGTTTTAAAGGAACAGCACATGGGATAATGTTTGGGAATGGAAAGCGACTCCACACTGTTTAGCAGGGTAGGCAGAGACTCAGAGGTAGATTTGGGTTTTCTCTTGTGTGTTGTGCTTTGGAATATGGACATCAAAGGAGGTATTAGGTATTTTAAGGGATCACAGTTCACAAATATGCTGTGACATGCACTGGAAATTTTGGGGGGAAAAGTCAAATAGAAAATCTAAGCCTTTATTTTGCTGCTTACATGGGAGATGAGCAATTTTGAGTGAGTGCCAATATTTTGCTAACGGCTGGGCAGAGAGAATCCTGTTAAAGTGAAAAATCCTGTAAAAAGATCTGCTCTACCATGCTGAGGAACTGTTTGTCCAGCAGGGACAGGAGTCAGCCCTCCTTGCCCTGAGCTGCCACACACCAACCTGGTTGTGGGAGGGAACTCCAGTGAAATTTCTAGAGTTTCTCTAATGGGTTGGGGCATTAGTGTTTTCCTGCAGGCAACATATAAGTGGGGAAGAAGCGTTCAGAAGGTAAATGATGCCAAAGTTTTACCACAGATGCCTGTTAAAGATTTTTATGAGCCCTTAGGCTCTTGGCCAACCAGCCTGATTGTAGAATTCAAGTCACTTCACCACTGTGAAACGAGTCAGAGAGGAAAACAACAAACAGAAAACACAACCCAGCTGATTTCACAGATTTGCCTAATTTTACTCTTCAAATATTTATCTTTTTTAAATGATCTCTTGGTTTTTAGCAAAAGAAAAATCCAACCGGACAAAAACAAACAAACAAACCAAAAGCCCAAAAAAGAACAAAAGACAACAATCTTAAGAAGGAAAACAATCTGCATGGGTTCCAAACTCTATTTTATGAAAAATGAGAAAGACTGTAACACAAAGGCTATAACAATCAGGCAGAAGCAATCCCACTTGAGACCCAGGACAGACTGCACAGGTAGCAGAGAGTAGAGCCCGTGCCTCCCTTTCAGTAAGAAATGCCAGTGAAGGAGTCTGCTGTGGCTAGATGACAATTTAAAAAGCAAACCGATAAATAATATTTAAAAGTAGGAAGTGCAGTTTAGCAGCCATTGGGCCAAGGACAATAAATCCTCTGGAGGATAAAGGCCAGTCACCAGCAGACTGCACCATTGTCTCCTACAACCCACGAGAGCCCAAGGTACCACCTGTCAGGATGGAGAAAAGAAAAATCACAGACTGGTTTGGAAAGCACCTTAAAGATTATCTAGGCCCAAGCCCCTTGCAACAGACAGGGACTCCTTCCACTAGACCAGGTTGTTCAAAGCCCCACACAGCCTGGCCATGGATGGGCCATACACAACTTTTTGGGCAGCCTACTCCAGTGCCTCACCACCCTCACAGCACAAAATTCCTTGCCCATATCTAATCTAACCCTGCCTCTCTCAGTTCAGAGTCATTCCCACTTTACATGCCCTTGTAAAAAGCCCCTCTCCAGCTCTCTTGCAGTTCCTTTAGGTACTGGAAGGTGCTCTAAAGTCTCCCTGGAGCTGTCTCTTCTCCAGGCTGAACAAACCCAAGCCTGTGTTCATAGGCCAGCACAAAATAACTATAGTCCAAAGCAGAAACTTTGCAGTAAGTTTTAAGGCTACATTTCCCTAGTTCAAATATTTAAATATCTTTACCACCTTCCACTTACAGATTGGTCCTGGGTGAGAGTATTCTATGTTGCCTTCTAATTACAGAAACATCCATCTCCTTACATCTCACCATAGGAATTAAAAGGCCAGTGTCCTTGTTAGCTCATGGAATTATTTAACTTATTTGTTTATTAAATTGCAATCCAGGAATAACGCAAATTTATTGATTTGGCTTTGCCTTTATAGCTGTCCTGTTTCATACTAAGCAGCTGTTATTGAAAGTGGCTGAATTTTGGTAAAATACTCCCACTTTACCCCTGTTAGATGAAGGGGAGCTCTGAGGACAGGGATGCTTTACCAGTCACTCAGGCTGTTGGTCATCAGTGCCTGTTTGTGGTGCTGGCTCTCACCTTGGGACCCAGAGCTCTGTGGTTCTCACTCCTCTTTCCAGAGCACTAAAGAGGAGAGATGGAAACTGGTCCAGCCTTGTGATGGAGAGGGTTTTCCTCTCTGGTCTTAGCTCTCGCTTGACTCAGCTGAGCACATTTGCAAAGCAAATTTCCAAACAAGATCAACCAAGGCACGGAGCTGGCGGTTGGGCTGGTGTCACATCTTCAACCCTTTAACTCCATCCTCCAGTCATAGCACACCAGCTGGGTGCCAATGACTCAGCCAAGTGTTACTCATCATGTTTTGGAAGCTCCAGAACAACAGGGAGTGTTTGTATTCCACTGGCTTTCCTCCGCCAGGAGAAGGCATGAGCCCCGTGTGGAGGAATCCTCTTTTCACAGGTCACCCAACAGGCAGGTTGGCAAACAGGCATTCCCTCACAAGAGCTACAGATAATTTCAGTATTAATGGCAGCATGTACAGAAAAACCCAAACAAACAAATAAGAAACATACAGAAGGCCTCAAAAGGGAGAAGAAAATGGAAAAGGAAAAAAAATTGTGTGCACACTCTGGAGATATATGCAAATGTTTGATGGTGGGACTAGCCAAGAAGTTGACTGCAAAAAAATAAAGATCCACAATTTGGAGGACACCAGAAGCAACACAGAACTAAAGAGTGGCTCTGGACCCCTCTGCACTTGCTCCATCTGAGCAGACAAAATGCCCTTGAATTTTCAAAGATGAAATTTTCATTTTCAAAATGCTCAGTGTTTTGAATTGTAACAGCATTGTTGATGTTGAGTTCCAATTGCCACTCAGAACTGAATTTTAAGAAAGGGAAAAAATGACTAATTCTTGGTTTACAGAGGTAACAAACATCCCAGTGCACAGGTACCTCTCATCCCCAAAGCTGGGGATATTTTTAATTCCAACCCTCCATGCCCATGAGAACAAACCAGGAAATGGGGTGGTTGAACCACGGTGCATATTCATGAAACTGACATGCAGAAAACTCTGAATTACCAGCCCTTATCCAATGCCCAGCATCCTGTGCCTATCCTCATCTGTGGCAATCAACTATCTTCAGGGAATTTAACTATTTAACTCTGTCTTCAGAATGCCAGAAAGATACGCAAAAGGTCCCAAACATGCAGACGATTTTGGAGAGTAATAAGTCTTAGAAAGACAACAGTGAATCATTCACCATGAGACGGGTGGCTATTATATTTTTTTAAAAACCTCTCACCATATAATATTTTTAATTTCATTTTAGAAAGATTCTTTGAAGTGTCAAGGTAATTTGACTCCCTATTAGCTGTCTCTTCAGCTTTTAATCGAATTCTAACCATAAAAAATGATTGTATGCTGTACGAATCTCACCGGACCAATTTCAAAGTGCCAGAAATAACCTTAGCATGATTTAAATAGCACCAACCTGAACCTTTGCCGGCAGAGCCACTGGCTTTCAGCTGTGTTCAGAATAGTTCAGAAGCAGCATCCCTTAATGTATTTTTTATTGTCAAGGAAGTCATGGTAAGGGTGATTTTGAACTGAGGACATTTTTCTGCATTATCTTCATATGCTAGCCAGAGTTAGGGACTCAGTTTGAAATATATTCTTTAAAAAAAAAATTCTGACCAAAAAAAGCCTTAAAATGAACAATTTATCTCACTGGTATTGTTAGATGGGCTATTTCTTATCTGAAAGCAATCACCTTTGGTTTAGATTTGTATCTGACATAAAAGAAAATATATTGTTGAGTTTTACATTGCCATATGTGGGAAATTCAGGGGCAGTTTCTCATGTGAGGGTGTGCACAGTGCTAGTGTCACTGCTGTCTAGACCCCTACAAAATTCCATTAACAATTTCCACCCTTGGGTTTAAGTTCCTAATTCATGTATTACTTCTGCAAGGTGAGGACGTGTTAGCTACTGCTTGAGGCTAGAAAATGAAGGATAAAGTCAGTTATAAGGTCAACCAAGAGACCTGTGAAATTAAATCTTCTCTAGATTTCTTCTCTAGAGACCCAAGCCAATAGCTGTAAGCGCAAGATTACCAATTACAGCCCACATTTCATGTTGCTCTTCAGTGCTGAACCCCTCCAGTGATGCAGAAGGGTTGGTGCTCCCTACCCAGTTGTCACCATAGTTAATCCATAAAACCACATTGCTTCCTAATATCCATTACCTGAGCAGAAGGAGATGTGCAAACAAGTTTGGTGTGAATTCTACAGCACTTCACTCTAACAAACTAAATATGGAGTTGTATTTCTCTCTCTCCAAGGGTTTTTAATGATAAACTGTTTAATTAAGAAATGACACCTAAAATATTTTTACTTTTAACTTAATAACTAATTACCTGTGGTTCATAATCTGCACTTTTTTATTTAATTACATAATACTACATAAGCCCATGAACAAGAAGGTGAAAAAGAAGGACTAGCTTCTAAAGGTCTATCTAGTCTTAAAGACTAGCCTTAAATATATTACTACATTCTAAAACTTTCAGTTTGCTACTATGTGATATTAAACACTTCTATCCAAACAATACACTTATAATCTTAGCTCTATCATTTAATTTTGGAAGCTTTCTCTATGGCTTCAGGTCAAACACAGTGTTCTCTTGAGGATCAGTGCCTATCAGCGCAGAAAGTCTAAAATTCTCAGCAGCCAGAGTTCCAAGAGTTTGGGGTCTGTTGAACAGCCTTTTTTAAATATTCAGCCTATTCTGCAGTCTATTCTTTTAAACCTTAGTACAACTTAGACAAGACAACCTTGCTGCTGAAATAGATACTGAGTCTTTCATGGTGTGTGTGGCTCATAGTGTGTGTGTGTAGCCCAACTGCAAAGTCTAAGTTGGTGTCTAGACAAGCACACATGTAGATGTATATATACACATCACAATACACATACTTATTTTCTGGTTTTAAGCACCTAAATGGGACTACTTTAAAAAAAAACATGGCTCGGAACAGAAGCACCCTTGTGACATTACAGTGTGGCAAAGAGAAGCTCCACTTACGGGCCTTGGCAAGCTGTACTGGTACATTTCTGGCCTGTAGGTGGGCACCCACTGCACGCCCGCCCGCGGCCGGCTCATGGTGCCGGGGGCGCTGGTCACCACCTCGGAGTAGGGCAGGTGTGGGGCCGAGCCGTAGGCGTCCTGCCGGGGCTGGCCCCCGTGGCCAGCAGAGGCCAGGCTGAAGGCCTCCTCCAGCAGCATGTGCATCTGCTGCCGCACCTCGTCAATGGACGGCTGCGAGCTCAGCGTCGACGTCTCCGAGTGGCCTTTGGCCTGACGGGCCCTGCCGTAATTCCGCGGCTCGTTGACGCGGTCAATGTTGGTTTCTTCTATAATTTCAGGCTCGGTCTGGTGGGGGGGGATAAAAGTGGATGTCACAGGCTTTATGAGACAGCATTTGATAGCATTTACAAATAGCATTTGTGCCGCTTCGGCATTCTCAAACACAGACATAACACACACAGACCTACCGCACACATAATACACACATAACACACACAGACGTAACATACACACAGTCAGGAATTTTGAAAATGTTTTGAAATTTTGAATTTTGAAAATGTAGACGTGGGAAATAGAAAAATAGAAACTTCCACGGACACGGGAGGGTTTGACGTGCAGCCTTGGGAGAAGCTTGGATTGATGTAAAAATCAAATACACAGACATTAAGGAGAAAAATCATAAACATATGTTTCTATAGTTGTAAGTAAGAATATGCCTTAAGTAAGTAAAAAAATTGTATTAATAAGATTAATAAGATGAAAGGTTTATAAAGTAGGGGTGTAATTGTATAGAGTAAGCTGAGAGTTTAGATGTTATAATAGAAACATACGTGTGTGTGTGTGTGTGTGTGTGTATGTGTAATAGTAGCCCACTGGATAAAAGTATCTGCATTGCAGCAGAAGTAAAGGTAATAGTTAGAAAAGCAAAGTAAACCCTATGGCAACTGTCCATTGGATTAACAAGTTATATATTGTCTTGTAACAAGAAACCTGTGACTGCTTTGCACTATGGCCAACTGCTTGCTCTCATAAATCTCACAGCCTCTGATACTGATGTTTATCTGAGCAATAAATCATTTTTAGCCCAACTGTGGTCCCATCCCTTTAAAGTGGCAATAATAATATCGACACGCAACAAATATTGGAAAGAAATCGTACAATGCAGGGGAGTATATTAGCCCTTTATATTCTACATTCTTTGCTGGGAAAAGTAGCAGGGACACTCTGTAGCAGATTAAACTGTCAATGGCTCACTTAAAAACAATTAGAATTAATGTTTGTCTTAGTTGTGGTATCAATGGCAGTGCAACTGTGCCAGGAAGAGTACGGCTCCCTAAATAATGCCATCACTGTGAAGGATCCCTTACAAGGGACAGATTATTACAGATGGAGACACTGAAATTCCTTTGTTCAGGCTCTCACATTAAGATTTCTGAAGACCTAACATTTAGGAGTTTTTCTGAGCTTCCACGATGACACCACCAATTCAGCCCTGCCCCTTGCAGAGAGCACTGAGGCCCAGCTCAGGGGTCTTACACAACTCCAAACAGGAGTCACAGGTGTTTATGCAAAGTTAACCTGGGAACAGGGAATGAAGCACACTCTCCCACGAGCAGACAGTGCTTAGGCAGCTTAGCTTGAAGGGCTACTCCTAGGGTGATTCCTTCTGTACAGATAAGCACAAACAGAAATCACCTCCCTGCTTTTTTTTTGGCTGTAATTCCGTGACAGAAAACAATCATCACATTGCAAGAAGTTGAAAGTGGAATACCACACTTCATCTGTATTTCGTAAGATCAATTTTACAGCCCAGAGTTTAAAAACATATGTTTTTAACCAGCAACTATAATTACAATTATATAATATATAAATATATAATAATAAATATATAATTATAATTTATAATTCTTTAAATACCTGTAAAATGCATTGACTGTGAAAGATAACTGGGATGAGCAATAGGATCTGTGCCTCCTTCTATATATAGCATGTGCTTAGAAACTGTGCTAGTGTTTAAAATAGCCCTAAATAAAAGAATACAACAGGATGTTCTTGTTAAAAATTCCAGCACTATCCTGATCATTTGTGTTCTGTAGCTCCTAGTGTGGCGTATTTTTTTCCCCTGTAATAATGTTTTTCTACACCTGAACAGATAAGTGACTGAGTCCCCAAGCTTTGGTAAGCTGTAGGACAATCATAAAATATATTTATCCCTTTTCAGAGGGAAATATCAAACTGGTGTTCTTTTTCTGTTATCAGCCACTCTATAAAAGAGTTACACTGGTAGTGAAAACTGATAATAAATCTAAGTAAAATACTAATTTGCTTTCTCTGTTTTAAGCATAGCTATGTTTTGTATCAAATGACAGTATGGCAGTAAAAAAGAAAAGTTAGGATAAAAATTAAACATTTGCACATCAGAAATTTAACCATAATTTACATAGTCATAGTTACACAGTATATTATCTAAATTCAAAGCCACAAACTCAAATTCAGGCTTCCCAAGTGGTACACACACCAGACTGGGGGAAGGGGAATGCAACTGCACCAAATTATCTTAAATGGAAAAACTTTGTAGGAAATCTTCAGCTAAAAATTCTTCCTTAATTTCATTCCTTCATTTTGATTCCATTGGTGTTTGTGTTGCTACAATAAATAAAAATCAGACACGTTTTAGAAAGCTGACTATAAAATGCAATGGTAGTTTGTGTAAGTGCAGCCAAAGAGCCTCTGAAATCATAATATCCTGACTGGATGATTAACAACCATGGTTCTTCCATTTGCTCATGCCTGCAAAAATGTGAGTGGAATCCCACATAGACCTATTAGTACCCAATGCTGAAATAAATCAGATTTTTTACTACAACTCACTGGTGAAGCCATTAGACCCCCACAGAATGTTTAAAATATATCACGTGTATACAAGATTCATATTAGCAGACAACATTAAGGCAGCTTAGAATCATCAATATAAAAGCAGACACGTAGATTTTGGAGAAAAATAATAATAATTTCTTTTCCTCATATTTTAAAATCTATTTCAATTCATCCTATCCCTTTCTGAGTGTTATTTGTTATTTTGTTTGTTATCCTTTCAACTGAAACATGTAGCTATCCTAAATAGAGGCCACCATTACATAAAATCACACACAATTACTGTATAATAGAAGGGACTAGAGGTACATGAAGAAAGCAAACAAAACCCTGCAGTGAGAGACAGACTTTCTATACCTCTTGAATAATTCTGCTGCTGCAACATTATCAGTAAAATTCTTAATGTGAACGTTGATCTATAACCTTTGGGATGCATTGCGTTATTTTAGCTATATCAACTAAATTTCATACCCATGAATTCTTTTGCATACTGCTCTCTTAGACATGTATAATAAGGTCATTTTCTTCCTTTGATAGCAAAAACAGCCTAAATATTTTCTGCTCTGGTATAAATCTCATAGAGCAGTCTAGAGGTTCTAGAATCTTTTGTTATGGCATTTACTCTACAGAGAGTTGTTCATTAACTTATTGAAAATAATAAACATGTTAATAAAGTCTTCTGAAGTTGAAGGTGATGATAGTAAAACCTGTTGGGATTCTTTAAAATGGAAAGCTAGATACTGTTCAATAATCATTCATTTATAAAAGACACTATGAAGGCAAGTAATATACTGAGAACATCAAACAGTAGAACATATACTCTAAAATAATATTAAAATCTACATATTCCATATGGACAAATGTAAAATATTGTATCCCTCATATCTTTACCAGTTTTTAGATCTGAGAGACAGAACCACGATTCAGAGAAATATCACAAAATTAATTCTAGAGAATGAGGTATTTTTAGAAAAGTATGAATGAAGTATTTTTGAAAAACATTTAAGAATTTGTTATTGAAAGGAAACCTTGTAGTTGTGCACATGAATGGTGAATTCTTCAGCAGTTTTCTTAAAGAATCTGGGAGATCTCAATCTCTTTTCTTTAAAAATAAAAGCATTATGGTTGTTGGGAAGAAAAATCTCAACACATAACCTGGACGTGCTGGTAACAGCTCAAATTTCCCCCACAATTTTTTGTGCTGTAAAAAAAGTCTCCTGACTTTTTCAGACAATACGAACTATTTGATTCATAAATTGAATTTTTTGGCACTGCTTATAAAATGCGGATTTCACTATTCTCTGGCAGGACCTGCTGCTAAATAACAAGCTGGGAGGAAGAGTTTAGCAGCACTGTGAGAAGGCTGGAACATTTAATATGACAAACTGGATGTCAAAAATGGGTACCAGGTGTTGCTGTATGAAACAGAAAGGGCACACGAGTCACCACTCAGAGCACCCTTTCTCACCCATTTTCAGAGGTCAGACTTGCAGAGGTGTTTAGCTGGTGAGATCCATGGATTCCATGGATGCAGCCATCAGTGGGTATCCTGGGAGACGAAGCCTGTCAGACACAGCTCCGAGGAGCCTCAAACGGGAGAGGGGGACCAGCCCACGCTGCAGGCTCAGGCTTGGCAGCTAAATTTCAATATCCTGTCCCATTTCCCAGCAGCATTTCTGTGCTTTCAGATGGGAAATGCATTCAGAGCTGGAAGGGGTGCACTGCAGTGAATCTGCAGTGCACTGAGCAGAGGGATTTTATGTAACTTATCAGTGAAGCACCGTGCCAGGGACAGATTGCCCAACTGCAGCACCAAAGGCAAGGCAAAAGCAATTTTTTCTGTGACGTGCACACATCTCACAGCTTACAATTACCCTGAGGACACTTCAGAATCTGCATAAGCTGCTTCATTAATCTACTTCCAAGGTCTTTAATAAATTTTCTTTAAAATATGGTTTATATATAGCATTCACAATATATTGAAATATATTTTTAAAATCTGCTGCCATGCCTGCTCCCAGAATGTTTTCAAGACCGATTTCTAGGGAAATATCCCCTGTGAAAAACTAGCTTTTATTAGCATAGTATTGGCATCCTAATTGCTCAGAAAGCAGTGTACCAGTCAGCCCACTCACACAGCTCCACATGTCTCCTGCAGTCTGATGGGAAGTGTCCAAATGCAGGGAATCATTTCAGAAATCTGACAACTACAACCTGCCCTGAAGAATTTTGTAAAAGGTTTAAACTTTCCTCAACACGTGCCCCCAACTTTGGTACTTTCTTTCTCCTTGCTAAAATCACATTCCTGGCAGAGAGAGGGTTGACAATGAAACACCCCCCGACAAAAAATGTCTTTCACCTACTCTGTTTAGAGGATGGGCAACCACAGGTGAACTTCCTTGTTCTCCAGAATGGTTTAGACCCTCTCTAGGGACTGATCTTTAGGGCTGGCTGAGCAACAGTAGTTTGGACACGTGACAAAGGAAAACTCAACATTTCCCCAGAGTAGGGGATATTTTTAATCCTCCTTCTGGGTTCACACAGCATCAACTTGCACCCAGTGTTTGTTCAGACTGCACAAGACAACTCCTCTGCCTTGTGCTGGCTGCATGAGCTCCTTGGACCATAAAGCAGCATCACCTCTGGCTGGCTTTGACATTTACCTACACAAAACTCTCCCAGTTCTGAAGGGAGTAAGAGGACAATCCCTGTCCCTAGGGGATTTCCACAAAACACTGCCATTGGGACTGAGGTGGAAATCCCAGATTTTTCACCTAAGTCCCAATGGCAGGCTGTTCATTCTTCTGAATCAAGAGAGCAGCTCCAGGCTGTTCTTCAGAACAAACAGAGGATTTTAATTGCAATGAAGAAAGCTGACTGTTAGGTAGCCACACACTTAGAAGAACTATCTAAATTCAAGATTTAATACTTTGGCAAATAATGGGGTTTGGGCAAAAGTTTTGTTTGCATTTCAGACTGTAAAATGACGTAGAGTGATAAAGTACACAAAAGAGTCTGAGCTTTTTTCAGGATGCTGAGTGCACATAAACTCCTGTAATACTAAATATATCATGGCAATCTGTCTTGTGGCTTATCAGTTGTTGCTTGCAGCAAGTCAAGGCTTTGCTGAGCAGATTTCTCTGCCTATACCAAACAAACTTACATCATAACCACTGTTCCGGATGCCACGCCTCGGCCTCTCTCGAGTCACCAGCAGATCCATCTCAGTTTCCCCTGGGCTGGGACTGTTCAGGGACTGCCTGCTTCTGTACACCGAGTTCTTCAGGGGCTGCCTAGAAAACATGAAACAAGAAAATGGTAAAATGAAAAAAGAAAAATAAACAACAGACAGTAATTGTCAATACTCACCTTTATTCTAAAATTATGACGTTCATAAAAATGCCACTTTGTTGCAGGATATTCTTTCTACATACATGAAGTGCTTATTAAGAGATGATTAATTGCTTTTTACAGTTTAAGGAAAATAAAAGTTACGTAAAAGACATGGACATTGTCTGTGGGAGCTTGTCAGATGAAATATGTCCCAAGAAGATATCAGGACCCTTTTAACTTCAGCTGATACGATTCAAACTAATTAAAAAAAAAATATTAAAAAATAACAGGCTCTCCCACACACACAGATGGGGAGCAGAGATTTTGGTTGCTGATCCTGAGCGCTGAGAGAGAAGCAGGAAAAAGCTCCACTGAAACAAGCCCCCAGCACAGGGAACGGGAAGAGACACAGCAGTGGGAGGAAACTGTTGCAAGATGCTGGTTTTAAATAGCCAGTTTGGTAACTGGCCACAGCTTTCTCAGAGAGCTGTCCTTCCTGGAATTCAGCTGCTTCACTGGGACAAAATGCTGCTCATCCCTGGGCACTGAGCTTCCACTGCTGGGTGTTCCAAGCCAAGGGGAAGCAAATGCAATAGAAAGGCAGAATAAAACTAAATATCCAAAATACCCAGTAATCTCTTCAGCAAAACAATTTCTGCTCTTGTTGCTGGTTATACAAAAACAAATGCAGCATCCCTCTGTGAAATACAGAGCATATTTGTACATATCTGCAGGAGGGTTTGCCAAATGGTGGCATAGGAACTTTATGTTTCATCAAGCTGCATCTTTTAAGAAGGCTACTTCTACACCAGCAGAGCTTGTGAGTTGTTTTCACACTGTGTTTGGCCATTACTCATTTTGTTGCACACTCCAGAGGAGCGCTGCTCCTGAAGTAGATCAGTAACAGATGAAATAATGGCATGCCAGCTTCATTTATTAACACAGTAATTACACTGCTAGAGCCTGATACAAAGTTATCTTTGCCTAGCCACGCTATTTTTCTGCCTTGTGCAATTACTCCATTCAGAATATTAAAATTAGATCGGGTCATCTAACATGTCTCTGTGCTGCTTATTTCACACAGAGGACCTGCCAGGGCTCATAGTGAAGTAAGACAAGTTGCACTATTATGTCTGAAGTCACACTTTCAAGTCCCTCCATGGTTTAACATCTCAAGAACCATCAATGAAATGAACAGACAAGACAGTCCAAATTAATTCACTGATAAATAATTCTTCAGTTATTCCAGATCTTGTTAACAGCACTTTTTGCCTTGACAGATTAGAGCAGCAGAAACTGGTTTGCAGAAATCCAGAAAGTAGGACATTTACATGATCAGACAGGATGAAAGGTAGGACAAAAAAAACCAATTTCATGCTTCTGATTAAATAAATTACTCAGGCGTGTACTTAGTTCTAAGACAACTTTCCAAAACTTCTGTGTGACCCTTGATCACAAATCACCATGCTCACGTTTCAAAGTCCCAAATGCACTGCCAAAGCAGAAGGCAAGCAGAGCTTCTGGAATAAGTTTCCCCTAAAAAAATAATATTGAGTAAATCCTTTCTTCCTATACAGTCTTTCTCTGACTATACCATTGGTATTAACAGAAAACAGGGTTATGCACAGGGTAATCAGATCTGACAATCACAATCTTCTTACATCAAAGGTCTCCAAAATTTCTTATGTTTTACAATAGGTCTATAAATACTTAGTTGAGGCAATTGTGATATATTTTCTAAGGGATTCAAATATACAGCTCTGTAAAATGTGCAGATTCTTGACCTGATTGCAAACTATTAAAGAAAATCCAAGAATAGTGCATTTCATCAGTAGGCTCTTAAAAATTACCTTGAGATTGCCAATTACCTCATTTAAGAGAGGTTTACTAATGAGAAAGGAGGTATGAACAGGAACAACTGGCATTCAAATGGGTTAGGAAGTGCCTTCCGGGAACACAGCTGGAATGTTTTAAAACATGACGATTATGGTACTGATGACTGAAAGGTACCTAGAGCAAAAAGCTTTGTTCTGGAAAAAAATCCAATCATTTAGCAGCAATGCTTTGTAAACCACTTTTAAATAAAATTTTAAATTAATTCAAAATGTAAAGGTAACCTTAAGTAATCAACTGCATCCCTGTTTTCTGATATGTTTTGGAAGTGCTGTAACAATGTGACTTAAGTTAGAGGAATATATATAAAACAGAAAATAATAGAGTAGACTTTTTCCCTAGAAACTTTGAAACCTTTGCCTTAGTTTTTAGTGATATCATTTTTAAAATTGCAATTTTTTCAAGTTTTAATGGCTGTAACAATGATTCAAAACAGAAAAGGATAGAAATAATTTTTCCATTATATGCTTACCCAGATTGCTTTTAAAGCAATTTTATGTCATTACAGAAATGCAATTGTATTGATTCAGTTATCAATAACCAAACCCCACACTACCTTGTATTTTTCAAAGTTTTCCTCCAGCAGTGTAATATTTTAGCCATCTTATTTTTGTTAGAAAACTAAGAGCAATAATTTTCATACCAAATTCAGTTCCAAGTCTTAGTGTGGAAATTTTAGCACAGAATTCAGAACTGGTTTATTTGTAAACATCTGCAACATCTGTAAAGTTCATTAAGTGTTCTGTGTCTTCACAGAAAGTGCATCAGAAGCAATTCTCTCTCCTCTTGTGGGGATACAGGTCATATATTTAACAAGTCCAGCAGCCAGTTTTGTGGTGCAGCTGGAATCATTCCTCTACAGGAGTTTACCTGCCTCCCAGCAGCTTCTGTCATTCCAGGGTTCACGGGCTGAAATAGACTGTGAGAAATTTCCACAACACACAGGAAAAAATGTATGGGATCTTCCCACACACTGGCACATGAACATCAGTGTACTCAACAAAAAGCATGTGGCTGTGTTAAAGCTTCAGTTTAAAGTTTTAAACACTTCCTGTGAGCCATGTGACACATAATGAGCATCCAAATTAATGCCTCAATCAGCCACACCAATGTGTTGAGGGAACTTTCCAGCTCCCTGGGCTAAATGCATTCCTCAGCACAGGTTCCCAGTGCTCTGTCTGTACCTCCTGGACAGAGTGTGCAGAGCAGGACTCCCATGCAAGGATAGGTTCCATTTTTTACCCTCTCGGTGCACAATAAATTGGAAAACTGCTCAAGGGAATGGTGCCCCAGGACATCCAACATAACATACAGCTGAGTCAGCCTTTCTCCTCAGTGACCTCTGCAGCCCTGGCAAACAGCTCTCCCAGGGCAGTATTCCTCAGCCACTGAACTCCAGACCTACAGAAACACATCTGATCTCAGCTTTTGCCCATAATCTGAGCCAACAGTGCTTTTGTAATTCCCATTACAGTCTTTTTCATGCCTGTGCCCCAAGGGTAATTGCTGCAGCTGCACCATGTGCGGTGCCTGTGTCACCAGCAATGCTCTGGTTGCAGTCCATTCATGCTCATAGGAAAATTCTGGTCTGAGCTTTCCAGGAGATGGGATGCAAGATTGCACCTCCAGGCGTGAGGGCTGTTCCCAGGGGAAAGGTGCTTCAGTATTTCTTTTTCTCTCATGGATCAACTGATGTTAGTCCCTGACTACAGTAAGAACCAGAGCCCTCCTGTGCAAGGTGTAATGCAAACACACTCTTACTCCCTCATGCCTCCAGAACTTCCAAGGAAGAGGAATCTGCACACTGTGCCATTCCTGGGGTAGGACTGGTGTGATCTTCTCTTTCCAACGTGCCAGTTTGTGTTTCAGAGAGCACCAGCAACAGAGCACCCACCCACGGCAGCGGCTCAGGCACAATCAGCACCTGCACTCCCCCCTCATTTCTAAAATGGGGTTTTGAGTGCTGCTGCTATGCCATGCTCAGGAGACAGTGAAGTGTTAATCAAACATTGGCAATGTTATACAACATGCCAGCTTCACGAGACAGATGAGCAAATGATGAATTTCTCTGAAAAAGGCACAGGAAGATCACCAATAACAGGCACACACAACATCTTACAGATACTATCACTGCAGGACTTACAGGGACAATGCACTTGTTCTGCTATCTCATGCCCTCTGCAATAGTTATATTCAGATTAAAACAGTGACAAAATAGTAACACCACTGTATTTTGAAAAAGAACCAATTTAGATGCTAACTTCCTGCCTAAAGTCTGCTCTGAGTATCACCAATAACATTACTACCATTTTTTCTGTTTACCTTTGAGAATGACTCACAAGAACTTGCAACAGTCCCTTCCCTTATTTTTTCTCTTTCCATTTGTTTGGTTTTATCCACACTGCAGTTTTACCAGAGAACATGTATTCCATGGGCTGTATGAATTTTCTTCATAAAGCAGAAGGGGCCAGTGACCAGCTAAAACAAACACCTGGCTCATTAAAATGGCCCCCCTGACTCCCTGGACATCAACTCTCCTCCCAGGTAAAGATCTGCAAATAAAAAATCTCACCTGTTCTTAGGCTCAGCAAATGGAGATGAGACATCTGCATCTGGATCCAAAATGTGGTCAAGTTCTTTCTGGTTTTTCTCATACATCCTTTTTCTGTCTGTCAGCGCCTTGCTATTATCAACCTGTGGGAAATCATAGTACCCTTTCCTCTTGGCTTTCAGGCGCAGCTTGTTGCGGTAGTGCTCTATATCCGACTTCTGCTTCAAAGCCTTGTTCACCTAAAAGGCAAGAAGATGTTTCAGGGCTGCTGGTGGGCTGGCTACCTCCAAAGGATCTCATCAGCGCGTGTTTGATGCGCCGCGTGTGTCATCCCTCCGTAGCACACCGTGCCATCTGCAAGCAGCGAGGAACTGCAAGTGAACAGAGTCGCTGCATTTTTATGGCTTGGCAGATGGTTAAATAATTTTAGCCTAAAAAAAACTGTGTACCATTACAACAGTGACTCAGAGACACCCACTGAGGAAAAACACGAGTGGTGTCAGCCAACCGCTGTGACCCAGCGCTGCGCGTGCTTGGGGGCACAGCTCACCTGTGAAAACTCTGCTGGGGTACAGAGCCATCCCCCCTGACTGCACAAAACCTGAAATAAGTCACCACTGATGGCTGGGGAAGGACTCCAGCGAAATGTCATCAAATGTCTATTTTGTTTATACGCTTTCTGACGGGCTCCTGTGTGGTGGTGTTCACAGCGGTCTTAGGAAGAGGGACGAGAGGAGAATGTTGACTCTATGTCTCAGAAGGCTTGATTTATGATTTTATTATATATATTATATTAAAACTATACTAAAAGAATAGAAGAAAGGATTTCATCAGAAGGCTAGCTAAGAATAGAAAAGGAATGATAACAAAGGCTTGTGACTGACCAAGAGAGTCTGGACAGCCAGACTGTGATTGGCCATTAATTAGAAACTACTAACATAAACCAATCACAGATCCACCTGTTGTGTTCCACAGCAGCAGATAACCATTGTTTACATTTTGTTCTTGAGGCTTCTCAGCTTCTCAAGAGAAAAAATCTTAAAGAAATGTTTTATGAAAAATCTTGTCTGTGACATTCCTGTCAGAGAGGAACCTTTAAAAAAGGGGTGTTTGGTCCATTCTGGTACTGCTTAGTCCCATGGTTTCTCTTAAGTATCGAAAAAACTTCCCTCCCGCTTCAAACTGCAAGTTACCTGGAAATCAGGGATTTACTTCATCTTCCAGAGTCAAATTTCACAGTCTCCTCAAACTACAGGAAGTGTGTATGCGAGGGTGCACACAGCACCAGCGGTGTCATCCTGCTGCCTTACAGAAAAGGGATGCTGAATGCTAAATAAGCCTTTCTCTGAGTTTGGAAGCTACATGGCACATAAAATGCAAGTATGAAATGGAGCACAAACAGGCTGCAATAATGCAGGCCCACATGGGACCTCTGTGTTTTACAGTGTCCCTGGCAGCAGCCCTCCCTGCTGCTTTTAAACTGTTTTTAGCTGTTTAAATGACTGTTGCAATGTGAGTTTGTAAAGACACCTCTGTGGCTTGTTCCCATCATGTTCAACAACTTCATAAAAGCCTCAGTCCTTTGTAAATGGACTGGTCTTGATTAAATCTACATCAAAACATGAGTATAAGTATTGCAGTCAAATCATGCTTTTTGGCCAGCATCTGGAGCAGACATTTGTGCCGTTCCATTTTTTTCCTTCAAAACAACTGCACCCTCTGCGCACAGGCTGGAGTGCAGAGCAAGGCCGGGGTCCCCCTGCCTCCCTTCTCACTCTGATTGAGATATAGTGCTCAGTACAGAAAGATCAGCCTGGCACCCAGATGATCTATGCATATTTTCATACCCAGCTACAGAATTCACATAGGAAAAGATGTTATTCTGCTGCCTTCATTACTCTTTTTTTTTTTTTAAATAGGAGAGAGGGACACTGGGAGGGTAGGAATATAGAAAATCACCTCTTCCAAGGTCGCAGGCATTCACAGGTGCATTGTGAAAGAGCAGATCTTAAATTCGCAGGTCTGTGCACCCGCAGTGCTAATTGAACTTTATATAGTGTAAAGGTGAGAAGCTCCTAGCAGCCCTCAACTCTAACAGGCTTAAGATCCTTGCACTTGTGGCTGTAGCCAAGGAAACACCTGGAGACACTTCTCAGGCAGTCCTTACCTCCCCATTGGTGATGGCAGACTCCTGGCTCCTCTCTGAAGCAGCGTGGACAGCAGGGAGGGCCACGGGTTTGATGGCGATGAGCTGCACCGAGCCCGAGGAGGTGTCGAAGGGGTCCACGGTAGATTTGGCCACATTATCAAAGAGAATCCCTCCTTCCTCTTCATCACTCACAGCCACTAGAGCACATCAAACTCACTCAGCACAAAGACACAGACATTTCTGCTGCCTGCTCAAGGGGAAATTCAGCAAGCACACGCTTTGGATTAATGATGTGCTCAGTGCACTCGAGGTGCAGGCCTGGGAGACCTTTACACCAGCGAAAAACGTCCCATTAGAGCACAGGAAATATTATGGATTCAAAGAATTGTCTGTCCCTTCCCCAAAGAAGGTTCCAATCCGTGCTAATAAGATGGGAAAAAGGAGAAGGAGGACACAGGAAATGGTATGAAAATGACAGTGAAAATTAAAGTAGATGTTTTTCTAGGTTTCACATGGAAACACACACACAGGTGCCCGTGTGCCAAGGCATCAGTAGCTACACCTGATCAAACCCAAGAGTGCAGCATTTTTCTCTCTTATGCTGCAAGAGCAAGGGCATACTCAAAATTTGCTAAAATAAATAGGTTTCCTTTTCAAAACTTATTCATGCTAAAAACGCCATTTATTAAAATAAAAGCATTTTCTGCTGTGTGTTAAAAATGCTTAAGAAACTGATGGTATCTAATCTTATGTTAATTTTTTGCTTTGCAAGCAGTACCTCAGGTCTCTGTGAAGTTAAACTGTTACAGTTTCTTAAGAACCAGAAAAAGAAAGGTTTCTGTAAATCTTTAAAATTAAATGGCATGGCAAAGCATCTTTAGTTTTAGATTTCTTTATAAATAAATAAATCTCCCACATGCAATTGGGCCCTTTCTCCTCCAAATTTTCTTTGCAAACCCGCATCACTTTGTCAAATGTTGAATCTAAAAAATCTTACCCACATTTTGAAATGAAAGAATGACAGTAAAGCATAAGCACAGATTCTACAAAGAGATCCTTGCAAACATTTTTGAATAATTATGCTATTAGAGGGAAGAATGCTTGCTCCATCTCCTAGCTGACAGGAGCAGAGATCCTCTGCTAAAGAACAAAGTGGTCTGCTCTAAATTTATTTCCTCTGAAAATAAACTCTACTTTAATATTTAATCACTGCACAAGTTACAATGGACTTGTATAAACTCAGCAGCGTAGACAGCCAATGATTTTGGTACGAAAATATTTGACAGCAGTAACATAAAACATGAACCCACTGAGTAAGCTCATTATCTCTGTCTGTGCTCAGTGTGACTGGAGTTGGCACCACTTGAGCTTTTGAGCAATAGGTGGGTTAAAGTCATTCAATACTGTCCCTGCAGCTCCACAGAAGTGTCCAAACACCACGGAGGCTTCAGTGGATCTTGAGTGCTCCTGTCCCTCCTGGGGTTGCTCAAAACTCCAGGTGTGTGTGCTCAGTGGAATGAGCAGCTCACAAGCCCAGCTCAGTGACAGTGACCCAGACTGCCAGGGACCACCAGGACACCACAGCAGCATGAGCAGGGAATGAAGGGATCCTCTCCTGGCACTGACCACACGTTACACGTTACAGTGAGTATAAAGGTGAAGCATGGATGCTCTTCCCTGGGGGCATTTTGAAACCCAGTAGTCACAGAGAGCTCAGCTACCTGCAGATGCATGGGGTGTCCCCTCAGACCTCGCTTCAGGAGCGGCAACCAAGAGTTTTTCTAAATGAAAGAGAATTCCTCCAGGACTCATTAAAGAAAAGAAAACTTGATGAAAAGAATCAGAAACCACAGATGACAGCTAATTCTGATGGGGAGCACTAACACCACAGAGCACTCTCAAAGGTGAGCACAACTCCTGCACTTACTGCAGCGCTACTGGCATGGAAATGAGAGCCAAATGGGACTAGAAACTGGAATTTTATTCCACCCTACCTTAGCATTTGCTCATTTATAGGGTAAAAGCAGGTTTTTTTCCCCACTGCCCCTTTTCCACTGAAAGATGATAAAGAGAGCCTGTGATCTGCAGCCACTGGCACACTGCTATAACAGGGCAAGGAACAGTAGCAAGCGCTGGGAAATTCATCCTTTGCTCCTATCCATCTCCTCCCAAAAGAATTTACAGCAACAATTTATGACATGATTGAACCATAACAACCTCCAAACTTTGAAAAACAAACCAAAGGAAGTCCAGAGAAATGTTGGAGAAGTCCTGGAGTGTTTGTTTTTGCTGTGTATTCCTGCCCTGGGCCAGTCCATCCACGGGTGAGCACGGGAAACTTCAGGAAACTGCCCACACATTCTTTATAGTCACTCACAATAACCATCCTTGCTTGTTATAGCTGGCATTATGGTTTAAAAGTGCTGTTTTAAATTTCTGCTTCCAAACAGATGCATTCCAGCACTATTGTTGAGTTCTACTCCTGCCTGCACTGTGTGAGCCCAGAGACTCAGAAGCCCAGTGGCAGAGAAGAGCAAACCCCAACTTAATCACTTCTTAACAGCAATTTCCCACCTCTGAAATACCTCGTGCCAGATATCTCATGGCAGATGATCCAATGAGATGGAATTACTCCTCCTAATCTTACTGTGGCTGCAGCACATGATGAAGACCTGCCCAGAGCAATCATTGATGCAGGTCTAGTGCCAGGTGCAGCGAAGAGCAGGGTGGCACTGGGTCCCTGAGTGTGGGGTTGTGAGGTCCCCAGGACAAGGTGAGAGATGAAAATTTGACTCCATCCTCTCAGAAGGCTGATTTATTATGCTATGATATTATATTAAAAGAAATTATATACTAAAACTATACCAAAGAAAGAGAAAGAATACATCAGAAGGCTAAAAAAGAATGATAATGAGAGCTCGTGACTGCCTCCTCAGAGTCCAACACAGCTGGCTGTGATTGGCCATTAATTAAAAACAATTCACAAGTTTGGCTAAACAATCTCCAGATCACATTCCAGAGCAGCAAAACATGGACAAGCTGAGGCTTCTCATCTTCCCAGGAGAAAAAATCCTGGAGAAGGCATTTTTCAGAAAATATCATGGTGACACCTGAGGAGCAGCAGCATCCCTGAAGCTCTGTCTCCAAACCTGTGCAGTCACCAGAACACGAGGTCTGCCCCAGGGATGCTGTCCTCCCGCTTCCAGGCAGCTCTGAGCTATTCCAGCCAGCAATGCCAGCAGGTGGTGCTGCCCACTCGTGACTAGCTGGTCCCGTGGAAAAGGGGCTCTGGGACCGCAGCTCTGAGCAGTTAAAAAACAATCAGGCAGGTGAAGCATTCTGGTTTTATCTCGTTAATAATTTAGAGTTAAAAATAAAAAAAGTTATGCTTTTGTCAGCCTGCTTTTGTCAGCCAAAGATTTCAATGAGGCCATGGAAGATTCCTTGTCTCCTCTCTCTTTCCCTCTATCTTGTCTTTCCTCCCCTCTCCCTCATCAAAATATGCCAGAATGAAGAAAAAAAAAAAAGATTGAAATACTTGCACTTAAAAAAAAATAAAATTAAGGGCATTTAAATTGCCTGTGAATCAGGTAACCTTCCAGCCAAACACCTGAAAAAAAGATTTGTGCTGTCCTGCTCAGAAAGATTTTGGAAACCCTCAGAAAAAGAATGACATCAATAGAGAAAAACACATAAAGCCATAACTTGGGAAACACCTGCAAGAAGATGGACATGCTCTGCCTTTTCTTAAATCACTCAATGAAGTATTTTTGAAGATTTATTTTAGATGAAGAAAAGGCAAACATTGTAACCATACCTACAGAATATACCTGCAGTTTGACAAAGAGCAAGCAGTGTTACCTATCTAAACAAGCTCCTTAGGAAAAACCCCAAGTATCAATATTTCAAACAGAAATCCTGACTCCTGAATATGATTTAATAATGGGGGATTAATTTTCATTTTAGAGAAAATCTCTATATAAAGAAAAAAAATAGACTTTTTTCCATATCATCCAAGTTATTCCATTGGTCAGATAACTATCTCCAGAAAGACACAAAGAGAAGCTTTAAGCAATTAAAAAAAAATCTGTTTCTGAAGGAGTTTATAGGCCTATAAGTAAAATACAACTTTCCCAACATTAGCATCTGAACCTATCTGGACAGAAATACCTGTCTGTAAGATATTGCAGTGTAACAGAAAACACATTTGTGTACAGACACACCCTTCCACAATTACACCCAGCTCTGAGACACTGCAATGCTAAACCTCCCACAAACAGCACAAATATTGTATTTTCAGAAGCAGACAGCTTACAGACTAATGGAAGCAGCTCATGATTCCTCCTGGACAGTATTTCCTTGGGTGCAAATTCTGCTAAATGCTTGGTGATGTGCCTGAAGTGTTGCAGTCCTGGCTTTGTCTGGGATCCTGAAGCAGGAGCCAACTGAGCAGGTCATTTGAGATCTCCAAAGTGGTATTTGCAGGTTTCCAATGAAACTGTGTACACAGGGTGAGTATTTGTCCCTTAGCTGCTTGTTTGGTTCCCTTTTTGTGAAGGTTTCCTGTTCTTATAAGCAGGGATCTCTCTCTCTCTCTGGTTATGTCTTCTCCAACCACATCTGCTTCAACTTTCTAAACATCAAAGTCTTTCAAAAAAAGACCATAAATTTCATAATGCTTCCAGTGAATCCACCAGCCCCTTTTCTTGGCTGAGACTTCTGTAATAAGTAGGTACATTCACTAATTAAAAGAAAATTATTTCACTGACAAGGATGGTGAACACACAAAGACAGGGAAGACATGAGAGCCTACAACAGAAGCTTCTTCAAGGAAATAGTGCCGCAGGAGTTTTAAAAACTTTTGCAAAAATGGTTTTCTGTTTGCACAATAAAACTGTACATTTGTCTTCTTCAGTGCTGACATATCAGTGAAAAATCCCAGCCATCCAGACTGCCACTGGTTCTGATGGCATGAACATCTATCTACATGCTCTTTACACTGCTGCTTGGATGAAAACTCCTGTCAGACTCCATTAGTGGCAGAGCCAAAGTCATCCAGAGGGGAAGGCAAACATGAATGAAGAAATATTTAACTGTGTGACCACCTGCAGATCCCAGATCCCTCAGAGATCTCGCAACAGGCACCTTAGCAACACAGCATGCAGTATTTTCTTGCCATGAAAACAACAACCAAAAAGGGTCAAAAAAAAAAAAAAAAAAAATTATATTGAGTAAGTCCAAAGAAAAAAAGGGTTCACAGTCACGAGCAGGATGCTAGCCGGGTCACAGTGCTCTCACTATTTAAAGAAAATAAACAACAAAAACAAGGGCAGTGGAAGAAATGGAAACAGTAAGGGGAAGAATTAGTCTGTATGACACAAGCTGAAACCTTGGGAGAAAAGGGAATCAATGTGTAAAGCTTCTGGGAGGTTCAATAGCAACTGGTGCCAATGCACAGGATTTCAGCTGAACAGGTGGATTTTGTTTATTCTTTGCTTATTCTTTTTACCCCCTCTAGTTAAATGAAGTAAATTACTCCAAAAAGCCTAGGAGTTTGCTGTGAGGAGGTGAAGAGTCAGATGAAATCCCCAATTAACACCCATCTGGGGGCAAATGAAAATAATGCTTCAGGACTGGGGAATGGAGGATGAAAAGAATAGGCTCCTTTCTCCACATCACAAATTCTTCCCAGCACTCTGATTTCTCAGCCTTTCAAAGACACAGGCATCATGAAGAGGAATTATCTCACTCCAAATCTGCACAGCTGCTCCAAAGCAGGGCTCTTTTCTGACTGGATCTTACCTCCAGAGATCTGTCCCAGCTGGCCATGAACCTCTGGAAGAAGCCCTTTCCATTCTGATTTGTACTTCACTCAGCACAAAAAAAAAGGCAGAAGAAGGGTGCTGGGTGTTTGTTGGGATCCACCAGCTCCCCCAGTTAACTCTGAGTCCAAGCTGCCAGCAGACAACGTTGCTGTTGCCATATTTCCCTTTATTTTGAGTCACCATAGACAACTGCTCAGAAATTCAGAAAAATAGGCTCTGATGCTGAGCTACCACATCAGACAGAGTGAAAACTAGTGGCCCACACTTCTGTAGAATAAAGGAGGCAATGTAACATAGCTTGGCTGAGTTATGTCCAAAAATCCGTTTGATTTTAGCTAAACCAATAACACAGACAAATTTTTTCCCTGCTACTTTGCTCCTGTAGACAGCTCTTGCCTTGACAAAAGAAATTATAGTCTTAGACACTGGTATCTTAAAAAGGAGTTAGGCTCTTGACTGAATGACTTCTGAAATGTTCTGTTTTCAAAGACATTGTCCAAATGATTGAAAAATCAGAAATTGGTGCAACTGGGGAAGGTTTCTTACACAAAGAAGTTTGACTCTTGGGGAATGCTGCTTGTACATCTCCACCTGTGGTGGTCCTGAGCTCAACTACACAAGTTCTTAACTCAGCTTCACCAAAAGCTGGGGAGTCATATGCTTCATTAAGGATTGATAGCAAATCAAAACTTTTGGTTTTCTCCAAAAAAGAAACAAACACTCACACTCTTCCAAAGGTGTTAATGGGAAGGTTGCAAGATCAAGCACTTAAAGGTTGAAAACCAGCCTACATCAATTTCATTGGCTTCATTTAGTGAGGAGCTGCTGAAAGGAAAGGTTGCACTGTGGGCTGCTTTAGCTCCCTAGGTCTGAGTGGGTTCAGCCATTTGCTTCTCCCTGAATGTTTGGCCTGATAAATGATGGGCAGAACAGCTAATATCCTGTTCTTCTCTTCCACATTCTCTCACAAACCCATCTCAGAAACTGCCACTACCTCTGTTGGCTGATTCATCCGTATTACAGTCCTCTAACATACATAACTAGGCACTTTTTAAAAAATGCTTAGGGTTTCTTTAAGTACCTAAAGTAAATGAATGTAGAACTCATTAACTTTTAGAAAGAAAACTTCCTATTAATATAATAATCAGTGTTATTCAAGAAAAAAACATGCCATTATCTTACAAAATCTTATCACTGTTTGATTCAAGTAGTTATTTTGTGTTCTCTGTAGAAATAATGCTCAGCTGAAGAGTTCTCCTGATCCTGCAAAGCATCAAGTCCTGAAGCAAAGCCTGTCAGTCCGTGCTGGTTTCACATTGTTCACTCACAGCCCTGACACACTCCATGTGGAGTCAATCTTGATACAAGCCATATAGAATTTAAATACTGAGGTAACATCCAGTGCTGTCATTCCTCCCTGCAACTAAATGTCAGCAAGAAATAGAATCTAAAATTGGTCTGTAACTATGGCAACTAATGAGCCATTCTGGCTTGGAGTCCCCAAATCCAACATGTGACCATCAAGGGATTCATTCCAGCTTGAAGATGCTGCTTCTTAGAGAAGAAAATCTGCTGCTGCCTGCGCCAACATTTGTGTGAGAGCCACCAGCCAGGCTGGAGAGCTGGAGCAGGCTCAGGCAAACAGCTGGGAGAAAAGCAGCTTCCTTCTGAAACTGGAAGGAGGAACAGACACCACCTTCTGTGACTGCTGAACACTCTGGGTCAAGGTAAAACCCTGCAGAAAGCACAAAGTGTCCGAGCTGACAGTGATGTTCATAATCACAGCACAGGGGAACCAAGGGCAGGCTCTGTGATGAGAAGTAATGGGCGCCTTGAGGCTTTGGATTTTAATTTCAATTTCAATAGGCATTTGGGATCACACAGCTCCAAACTGAACTCCATTAATTCTGACAAGGGGAGGTCATTTCATCTGCCGTGACCACGTACTCCTTTCTCAGAAGCTGCTCTGAAAGAGTTGTTTAAGGAAACTCTCCTAAACATACATTAAAAGATATGCCTAGAGCTAAAAAGTTCTCCTCTCTTTACCAGGGAGCAAGGTATTTATTCCCTTTCATATCTCTGCCAGGTGACCCTTTTTAGTGCCATGGCAGTAGAGTGAAGAGAGTTCTACCAGGAGCTGAAGTCTCTGCCAGGAGGGCAGATGAGGTGTCTCATGCACAGGTTTCTCCTAAATTTTTTCTCCTTCATTTTTTCCCCTAAATTTTAATGAAATTACGATTTAAACTGAAGGGTCCCTATTTCCTTCCATTACATTCAGAGGTTTATTTAGGTAGCATGTGTATGTTCTAGAAATGCACTACAGCCCAGATCAGAAGAAAGGATGTTAGGTGCTAGTCAATTCTTAAAAACAAACAAACAAAACTGAGTTCTTACCAATTTTCTTTGAAGATGTAAAACCTAACAAAACACAAAATACCTTCACTAAAATATTTTGTCCACCCATGTAAATAGCACTTAGCATTGGTTTGAATATTGGCTTTCCTGGGTGGGTAAGAAAAAAGACATCATAAATTACAGCTTTTAACTGTGGGAAACACAAATGTTGTTGTCTTGTAAAATGAGCTACACTTCATACAGCGACAAAATAATTAACCCCTTTGAAACTTAGAACCTGTTAGCCAGTTTTCTATTCATAAGGAAAACACAGCTATGGGAACAAAGCTATAACTCAGGAAAAATAAGCAAAGAGAAGAAAAGCAAGGAAGAAAAAGGATTGGGTTTCTCTCATCCATCATGGATCATCACTGATCCATCTTGAGGCACTAGGTCACCACCATCAACTAAGGTCTTGTAAGAAACATCCAGTGTGACATCCCAGGTGCATTCAGGAAAAGCTGGCAGTAAATGTTAATGACAAACAGGTGTGCCAAGGATGTGAGGAAAGACAAAGCACCGGATGTTTCACACTTTCTCAAATTAATTTTTATCTAATTAATTCATCTTCATCAGATCTGGGCCAGCTTAGCAGCAGCAGCAGAAAAAATTAATATCTTAGGGAACTACAAAACAAAACAAGAAAAAAGCTGTAAATGCTACTAGGAAGCATCATGTCCTCATTAGCTTACTGGTATTCCAAGAAAAAAAAAGGGGGGGGGGGAAACAAAAAAGCAAGAAAACTTGCAAAGAGCAAACACCACGATGTTTCATGGGATCTGGAGAAACAGTTAAAGCAGTAAAGAGGAAGGAGAAAACCCAACAAATGAGCCACACACACAATGCCCAGGGACTGCTGAGGGTACAAGAAATTGTTTTCAGCTGGTGCCTGCGTGGGTGCGGCAGTGGGAGTGAGCACAACGAACCCTTCTCACCGTTCCTTTTCCTGCCCTCGTCTTTTGCCGCTTTCTGCGGTGCCATCACTTTCTGCAGGGAGCTCCGGCCGGAGCTGGGCTTTCCCGACCCATTGCTGAGGATGGAGCCGTTCTGGCTCGGGGAGCGGCTGCAAGTAACCATAGCAACAAGGCAGGACGTGAGTTCTCCCTCCTCAACCTCGTTTCAAGGTTATTTCATTCGCGCGGTTTGCATCACTGAGTTTTCAGCTCTGATTTGGTACCGAAAGGAGACAGAATAGAAACAGCACACAGCAACACGGTAAAGGTAGGAGCACAGTGATGGGAGGTGAGCACGACTTTCCCAATTAGTTCAGGGCTGATGGGCATCTTGGTGGCCTGGAACGCAACTGCTCCTCATGCATAAGCCCCACAATGAGTAAAGTGCCACCACCGAGGACAAAAAGTCCCGTTGTCAGGTCAGGGTCGTTAATCCAGACAAATGAAGTAGACCTTTGTTTTAGGATGCATGGCTAAATCGATTCTTTTATTATTCAGCCTGCATTTACAGTCAGCTGTTGTCAGCCACAGTGCAAAGTACACTAACTCACTTTGCACATATGCACACACAAGATAAGAAATTTCTCCTTTTGGCACATACCATGGTTTAACCAGCACCCTCATTGGCTGAAACCCCTAAGAAAAGGCTTGTTTTAATCAGCCATTGCATATCCTTGCCCTGAAACTGTCCCTGCCCAGGGTGAGGAGGGAGGGCAGGGCAGAACCACTGTGCATTCAGTCCCAGCAAGGAGCAGGGACAGAAACTAGCAGCGAGTGAGTGAGGTCCCACAACAGCTCCTCTGCTTTTTAGGGTGCACAAGTCACTCAAATCCTAATGCACAAGTTGGCAAAAGCAGGCCACTAGTAGATAATAGCACATTTGGTGCTAGTCTGCATCCAGACACAGTCACTTTGGTTTTTTTACATGTGAAACTGCCACAAAGGGAATGAAAACTCTCCACAGAACCTGTGTAGTTATTCACAAATCTATCTGCAATCTACCACTGAGTTGTCATGGGCAGTGACAGGGTGATGTAAAGAGGTTACATTAGAGGAAAAAAATGGGCCTAGGCACAGAGGCTTCCATTTACAGAGGAAAAGAATCAAATCAAATTCTATTGCTGTCACAATGGTTTTATAACCAGAAAATGGTACTAAAACAAAACAAATGTCAAAACCATCCTGTAAATCATTGCCAATACTGTATCATCAGCTTGAAACATTCATTTACCTCCAGGTCTGGCCACCCTGCCCGGTGTAAGTAGAAAGCATTTACTGTGGTCAGAAGAGCAAGGGACAAATGTGAGAAAAGCAATTCTTGAGGATTCCCTTTTGAAGGTAGCCTAAGTGGAAATATGTATAAATGGAGACAGGCTCTTTCCAGCTACAGGACTCTAGGAGAATTCAGCATGCAACCCCACTCAGTCCAGCCTAAGGGTTTCTTTTGGAAATTCTATTGAAAATAAGTATTCTTGAGAAGCAAGATTCTTCCCTATAAACCTGTCGTCACTGCTAAATGGATAATCCCAGCCCAGTAAAAAAGATCCATCCAGGGACAGACCAACACCTGAAGAAAATCTGCTCAACTTGGGAACACAGAAAAGAAGTGAGCATGGATAGCTTGCACAATGATCTCTGTGGTGACTCTAATCCAAATATTCATCCTTTTTAAGTGGTCCTCATATTATTAACTGAGAAGTTTCTTTCAGTGGTGATAGCAAAGATACTTTGATCAGTTACCAGCCACTTCATGGCTGTCTGGTTTGAATTGACCTTTCCAGGCTGTAAAGTACCCTGAATGAAAGAGCAAATACATAAAAAGGGCAAGAAATATTTCTTCATCTTCAGCAACCATTAAATTCCATTTCCAGACACAGCTCCTGGGAATCAAAAATACTGAAATTCTACATGTTCTTTCTTACTCCAGTAATCACCCTGAAGGAGGGAAAACTTAACTCTTAGTTATTTGCTTAGAAGGGCACCAAGGTTCAGCACATTTTATAATGAGAATAACTTTCTTGGATCAAGTTTGCTTATCAGCATTTGTTTAAACTGGTGCAGATTAAGCAGGGGCTTTCTGCACTCACTCAAAGGACTGAGTGAAGTGTTTAATCACTTTGGTTAGAGGATTAATTAACAGGGTTGGTTTACTTTTTGTGTGTGTGTATGTATTTACATATGGCTTTGGAGAGGCTTCAAAACATTTCAAAATACAATTCCTGCAAAGACTTGACCTGCCCAGCACCAGCAACCGCTGTGGGTGTCATGGTCATCTTCCAGTTGTCATTTCTTCAAAGCATGGAAGGCTTTGAAAAGGACAGGTGCTGTTTGGTCCACATAGACCTAACCCTCATACTGCAATGACTTGGAGCCTGAACAACACCTCACTGGCATTAAATGACAGAATAACAGTTTACAACCAATTGCAGCTGGCTTGCACCTCTCTGCTGGTACACCCTGCAGATAGCTCTTCCCACATTCCAGGCGATTTACTGCACAGCCAAAGGAATATGATGAACCAGGATACTTCTCTCTGTTTTTCTGCCAGGAAAACCTCAGCTGATGACCACTAGGGATTACCTACCCACCCCTGCTGTCCTCCAGCCCCACACCATGCTGGCTGAGACCTTCCCCTTCCAGCATGTCCCTGTCACAGTGTGCAGCAACACTGTGCTGACTATTCCAAGCTTTCCCATTATTCCAGAGTGGGAAACATTGGACAAGATGAGGTGACTCAGCTGGGAAGGCTTGGTTTTCTCTAGAATTTCTCTGCATTAGTCAGCTGCTTTTCTTGTATGTTATCAAATCCCTTCAAGAGGCCAGGCCCGTGGAATGCCAGTGAGCCACACAACAGTTACCTCTATTCAGGCTGTTTGCCTAACAGGTTTGTTTTCCTCTCTTCCCTTCAGTATCCATCCTCAGCTCCACTCTCATTTAATGCCAAGGAGAGTGGATCAAGGAAAAACTGGCTTCAAAGCATGCAAAACATCTGGGATAAAGGGATAATCTGTTTTCCTCGCCTGCAAGGACCGAGACAAGGATATTCAGCTATTCTGTTGATGGGTAAGGGCAGACATGAGGTAAAACTTCCAAACAGGAAAGGCAGGAGAGAACAGATTGCTGGAGGAGGTTGTGATCATCCCACCAGTGGAAGACTTTAAAATAAGGTAGATAAAGTTGAGTTAGGGGGGTGTTGGACCCTGCAGCAGAGAAGAGGAGCCATATAGCTCCCTGGGGATCTTGAAGCCATGATCCTACAAGCCTGGAGACTTCATATGAAGAGAGTGCAAACCTGGGACACTTCACCCTAGACACTGACATTATCTAGGCTATTCTTACACTTCTCAAGTTTTGTCCTGCTGTAGATGCTTTGGATCTAGGGGTCTTCCATAATTTAGTAGGTGTTTGGGGTTTCCCCTTCTACTGGTAAAGGCATGGGAGCCAATTCTGAAGTGGCAGAGCCTGCCAGTGGAGTGACAGCAATTTACAGTGGCTGAGGACCTGTCTTTTGGTTCCTTGAGAAATTACCAGTGCTCATGTTACATATGTCATTTGGGCTCATTTCTTATGGAGCACCAACACGCACTTCACCTCCTCAGTAAGACTTCACTTGGTTTTATCTCAAATTTTACAGCAACCTTACACACCCAGCACAGACCAGGGTCACACCAAGGATACATCATGGAGAGGAGCCACCTGCCACACACAGTGCCAAACCTTTCAGCAACCAGCAGCACATATCCTATTTAAGCCCTGTGTGGAAAGGCACCAGCTGCCAGCCCATACCTTTTCCTGGTTTCGTTGGATTTGGCAGTTTTGATGGTGCTCCCATCCTGGGTCGTTTCCCTCTCCTGGGAGGCAGGAGCATCTCTGACTGGAAGTGGAAGGATCACAGTCTCCTGAGTCACAGGTAAAACCTCATCCTCTGCTCCCTGCTGGCCCAAGTGTTGCTTGGCATAGTCAAAGCCTTGTACTGGCTGCAAAAAAAAAAAAAACCAGGGGAAATAACAGAAATTTCCAGCGTGTATTAGATTTAATATAAATTTTCAAATTCAATGTAAAATTTTTCACTACTCCTTAACTTTTTTAATTACATAAGTGACAGGGTAAAAATACATCAATTACAATGTGAATATCCAACAGGAAACCAATTTTCTGATGAGATCTCCATTCCACACATTTTAAACATGATTAGTTAGTATAAAATTGACCTTGGCTAACCTTTCTTACCCTGCTGTAACACCCCCAGAAATTACTTTGACAGACAGTGGGAGAACAGTGGAAGAAAAAATTACGAGTAAAAAAAAAAAAAACCCTACAGAAACTTTCTTTGACAAAACCCTTGTGCTTCCAAAGAGGGGGGGAGTAATTTATTCCCAGTCAAGCCAAAATAAAAAAGGCACACATCAGAAAGTTTCATGGGCAACATTTTCCAGAAAATAATCTTTTTCAGATCAGTGAAATTAGATTTCCCCTGGCTTGCCAGTTGCCTACTGGGAAGGATATTTCTGACTTCACTTGTTTCTCTTGGGAAGTGGCATTTCACCAGAGCCTTCCAGCAAGGCAGTTCCTGCCCAGCAGAACTAACACATGCCTTCTAGGCAAAGGAGCCAAGGAAAGGTGGGTTCTCTCAATGGAAAAATTAAACATTTCGACAAAACTTGACTTTCCAAACTGCATTTTCAGTTGGAAGGAAAAGAGAATGGGAAAAAAAAAAAAAAAAAAAAAACCCCAACAGCAACAACAAAACCAACTTGCATTATCTGTTGGGAAGAAAAAATTATGAAAAATAAATCTCTCAAAGAAATTCATGACCACCTTTGGAAAATGTGTTCTTGTTACACTAAATAAAGCTAACTTAACAAAAATGGGAAGGTTGCTCTTCCTGAAGTAAAAAGACTATTGACAAAATGCTAAGGACCACAAAACACTTCATAGCTGAGAAAGTGGAGGTTTTAAACCTCACACATACTTTGGAATTAGTTCATGACTGATTGCTCCAGGTTCCTGTCATGTCATCATTGAATATTTTAGTTCTAAAAGAAAATCAGCATGAGAAAAAAAATTGCTGTTGGCACAGAAAAAGGACAAGCACTGAAAAGCATTTTCTCTTGTTGTGTTCCTTACTAAATCTGGGCTGCAGCTCTAAATTCTGCTACATTTCACAGGTGATCTCAGTCTGAAAAGAATGGGGCTGTTTTTCACTTTTTGAAGCATGAAAAATGTTTTTTCTTTGTGTGGACCTGCATGGCATTCCCAAACTCCTGCTCAGACTGAGGCTAATGGTTCCTAATGTGTTTCCATCCTTCAGCATTCCTCTGATAAGAAGCTTCAGTGCATTAAGGAATGGGCTAATGCTGATAAAGGAGAGCAGACAACTCCACAAATCACCCCCGTGGAACTTGCAATATATCAGAGAAATGCTAATTCACCATCACCCCTCCCTAGCAAGCAGGCTATCACAAAACAGCCACCAGCAAATTAAGGAAGGGAAGCAGAAGCTGTGTGAAGGACAGTTAGGAAGAAATTCTGAACAACATCCTACATAATAATATTGTTAATTAAAATATTGTTTTTCAACCTCATTATAAATATTAAGTGTCAGTTAAGACACGCCTACATATTCTGAAAAAAGGTAACAAGAGAGAAGAGGTGATTAAATCAGTTATTTCTCCCTCCATGCCTTTGAAAGAGTCAAATAATTTCAACTTCATCTCTTATTTAAAAAAATACAAAAAAACCACCTCTCCAAACAAAAAACAAACCAAACCAGAAACTGCAGGACATGAGAATTACTGAAGAATTCTGCAGTGTCCCAGCTCAGATCTGCCACAGGAAGAAAATGAAGGATTATTTTAATCATCAGAGTTCTACTTACCATCATGTCCAGTAACAAACTGCAATAAAAGGAGAGCTGAGAAAGTCATCCTCATCAGCAGACATATTGCATTAAATAAAATTTGTTCTTGGATCCCTGCTCTGTAAAAGCCCACAGGAGCAGATGGTTCTGCCACCCCTGGAGGGAACTGGCAAGGCTAAATCACGACCAGGCACAGCTGAAGCACTGCAAATGTAGATGTCCAATACATCCAAAATACTGACAAAGACTGAAGGACTGAGATTCTAATATTGCTTTTGAAATAATAGATGGATAGAGAGAGACCACTAGATTACACTGCCTGGCAAAGAGCAGACTGAATACAGTTGTTTCTAGGACTTGTAATGATAATGAAAAAGACACTAAAGATGTTAAAAAAATATGTCAAAAAAAGGAAGGAAAGAAGGGAAAGAAAGAAAGAGAGGGGGGGAGAAAGAGAAAGAAAGAAAGAAAGAGAGGGGGGGAGAAAGAGAAAGAAAGAAAGAAAGAGGGGGGAGAAAAGAGAAAGAAAGAAAGAAAGAGGGGGGGGAGAAAGAGGAAAAGAAAAGAAAAGAAAAGAAAAGAAAAGAAAAGAAAAGAAAAGAAAAGAAAAGAAAAGAAAAGAAAAGAAAAGAAAAGAAAAGAAAAGAAAAGAAAAGAAAAGAAAAGAAAAGAAAAGAAAAGAAAAGAAAAGAAAAGAAAAGAAAAGAAAAGAAAAGAAAAGAAAAGAAAAGAAAAGAAAAGAAAAGAAAAGAAAAGAAAAAAAAAAAATCTGCCCCTCCCCTCTATTGGTATACCCAGGTACAGTCTGACTGACTTTTTTTCTGTGCCCTTTATCAAACTGATAAGGCTTGTTTTCCCATGGCCTGCAGCACTTGCTTTTGCTTGTGGGTCTTAGACTACAGATCTTATCTCTCTTTACCTGCAAACTTATTCTTTCATGGTCTAAAAAAAAAAAAAAATTAGTAGACAGGACAAATGCGATTCTAGACTTTAAAGAAGCATGCTGTGAATTAGAAAGTAAGGAAGGCAAAAGTTAACATTCATCCAAAACCTCAAAGGAAAAACAGTTGCTTAAAATAAAAACAGCATTTAAATTAAAACATTAAAATAAAATCCCATCGCAATTTCACCAATTTGAATTTATACTTCTTTCATCTTACAGCTAGAGAGAAAATTGGAAAAAATTGTATTTTTCAATCTTCCTTTTCCCTGCAACTGCATCCAGATGTCCCTAACTGCTGAGGCAATTCAGAACAGCACCACAATTCCCAGGAGTGCTCCTGCAAACTACGCTGCGCACGAGAGGTCATTCTGCAAACTTCATTTATTTACCCTTCAGTCTGCCACAACACACAAGTCACGCCTTCATTCCCAGGCTCCGGCAGCATCCCCGCTGCTCCGCTCCGTGCCCTGATTCCCTCCCGCTGCCGCACACGGGTATTTAAAGGGAAATGTGTGGTTACCCTGGGCGCTGTCCCGCCGCAGGGTGCGGGGATGTGGCAGCTGCGCTCCGGCAGGACCCGCAGCCTGCATCCCTCCTTCCCTCCGGACTGCAGCACCGAGCTGCTCTGCCCTGCCCGTCCCCTTGGAGCAGGGCTGCTGGAGCCAGCACACGCACCTGGCATCCCAGCAGGCAGGCGGCACGTCCGATCCTCCTCTGCGCCCTACGCGGCTTGCTGGCTGCTCAAAAGGGGTCACAAAAGTGCTCCGGTGATTCTACAGCCAGTCTCGGATGCACAGAGGCAAAATACCAAAACGGCTGCTTAAACTACACATCACTCCACTGTGACTCCACTTCGAGCAGAGTCAGCATTAATCAGCAGTCTCGGGCACTTTCCTCAGCCATGAAATACAACAGACTCGTTTAAATGTGACATGGATATGTGCTCATTTGTACTCCCAAACTGCATGAAATACGGCAATTACAGTTCAAGCAACTACCACTAGCCTTAACACTGGAATGAAAAATAAAACTCTTCTTTTCAAAATTACCTTCTTTCCTTATCTTCTCAAAATATGTTTCTTAGCCTTATTTTAATTAAAGATACTGAAATCAGGAATGACCAAACCAGTCCATTCCCAGTCCCACTGCAGGATTTATCTTCCACAGTCCATATAGCAGCATAAACTCTAAACTAGACCTGGCAGAACCTTTCTGATGGAGCCATCATTGTGAAACTAAATGGAAAGCAATTTAGTTTTCATTTAGAAATGCACCACTTTTCAGATAACGAATGAAATTAAATTTTATGGAGTCTCAAAATAAACCGGAAAGGGGGAATGCACTCTGGGAGGGTGCATGAAATGTTCTCTGCAGCGAGAACAAACCTGCAGGAAAAGCTGGAAAACAAACCTGCAGGAAAAGGACTGTGATGTGGGTGCTGGGAGCTCAGTAACAATTGTTTTGTTCCAGCAATTGCAGATCCAGCTCCCATCTGATGCATTGAAGGCTGATGCAAATGTAACCTGGCTGAACAGGCTTTAACCTGAGTGTGTATCTTACAGATTAAATCTGATTTCTCAGGAACAGTAAAAATCCAAATTTGTATTTCTTTTTGGAACGAAAACAATGGATTAAAAGATGAAAATACTTCAAGGTTTTTCCTGTGCTATAATTTTAACCAGAAGTAGGTTGTTTTGGTTTGTTTTTTTTTTACATAGGCACTTTCTTCAGCTGGTAAGCATCCCATATTGAAGGGCAGTTCAAAACAATGTACAAGGTTTATCTCATTTTTTTTTCCTTCAGCTGGACAAAGATTACACGTAAAACCGATCTAATGGTGCATAGCATTGACAACAGCCCCTAATAAAGCATAATTTGCATTTTAGGGGCTTTAATGGGGTGTCTAATAGCACTGCAGTGATATTAATTCCTATCTGTGTTTGTGATATTGTGTGTTGCACTTTTGCAGATCTAGTCTTAACACTGGATGGATAATAATGGATAAATAGATGAGCACACTGGAACCAAAATGAAAATGTCCTTTCTGCATCATTTTTGATACAAATGTCTGGTTTCCAACTGGCACCAGCTGCACCCATCTGCAACGAACCTAAGATAAGGAGAAAAGAGCTGTCAAATGCCTCATGCCTTCCTTCAACTCTTCTTCCAATCTACATTTTTCAGCAGAAGCAACAGAGCTGAAATCTCAATAATCCTGCTGTCTGTAGCATTAAGAAACCAAAGAAAACATTCATCATCTCAATCCCATGCCAGCAGAGAAGAACAAAGCCAGCTAAAAGGGCAAAGGAACAGCCTCACTTACACACAGCCTACAAAGGCTAAAAACTCCTATCTTTGGGTGGACCTGATCAAGAGCCGTTGAATAGCAACATTGAGAGGGCAGACTTTTTCACTATGGAGATAAAACAGTATTGTGAGACTTTTTTTTTTTTGCTGTCAGAGGATCAAACTGGAAGTGCATTTGATTTGGAAAAAAAATATTGTAATTGATATGGATTAGTAACTTGAAGAAAACCATAATTGCTTGAACTCGACCAGCAATATACATAAATTAGAAAGTCCAAAACACCTAAAAGAAAAACAGCAGTAGGAGAAAAAAAAATCGAAGTATGTCTATTCTGGATTTTGTGGAGCCTCAAAATAAACCAGAAAGGGGAAATGTACTCTGGAAGGGGACCTTCTAGCAATTTGGGAGCAGAACTTTGGTTAGAGTCAGGTCTGAATTGCTACCAAACCTCAGACATTCCCACCTTCAGCAGGCAGGAACAGCTCAGGCCACGGGTTTTGAGGTCCTACAGGAGATGTGCCGATCCAAGCTGTGAGTACCAATCCTTTCAATTGCAAACATCCTTCAACTGCATCTATCCAAGAGCCACAGCCTCAGCAGGCAAATGGACCTTTGGATCTGGGGCTGGGTCACTGACCTTGGCTCTCTGAGGCAGGTTCATCATGGTGTCTGGTTTGAAGTCATTCTTGTTCTTCCTGCACAGCACCGCGGTGATGATGATGATGATGACGGTGACCACCGCGATGGGAGCCAGCACAGCTGCAATGATCCACAGGTTGTTTGGGGGGTTCTTCACCACAGCTGCAGAAAAAGGCAAACCAGCAGTGGTGAGCTTCACTGGGCAAGGCTCCTGCTGCTTCCAGCCTTCAATTGTCTCCATGTAGAAATTAGTATAAAAAGTACTGTTAGGTAATCTAGCTTTCAGTACAAGGGAATACCTCTTATATTACTTTAGTAGGAATAAAAAGAGGAAAATCAGCAACACTCTTTGTTGAATTTTAATTTGATTTGATTTGTTGAATTCACAAATCCCCGGGCTGTCTTTTCTTAGTTTTATGCTACCCGGTTATATGCAAAAGCAGATATCCACTCCAAAGTCAAGATGGATAACATATGAGATATCACTCCAATGATTCATTCACACAATAAACAAACAAATAAAAGGTGCAAATAATGCATCCTTAACTATTTTTCAAACATAAGCCCAGTTTAGAGCAAAGTAGCATAGCATGTGTGTTAAAAGAACACACATGGAGCCCATACATGGTGTCAAAGACTGACTGGCTCAGCAGGAGCAAACTGGCAGAGCTTTTTAAAAAACAATGAAATTAGCTGGAAAATTTACTATCAATATCAATAAGGCAATAAGAAGATGCTTCTTATGTGCTCTAGAAATAATTTATCATAGTTAAGGTCAAAAAGAATTCATTATTTCTGAAGGAGTAGAAATAATGAGGTTGAAAAGAGCTACTTGCAGATATAGCAATGATGGCACCAGGAAAAGGGTACATTTCAGAAATGCAGCAATGCAAAAACATTTTAGACTCCATTTCATCAGATGAATCTCTCTTAGTTATGAACCTTCAACTTGTTCACACATACGAGATCCTCCTGTGACGCTTCCCAGTTCTCTCATTTCATTTCTTTCTGGAAAAACAATCAGACAACCTCTTTATAGTGCTGAACTTTGCTGTAGTGAAATATTTAGTGGACTTCCCCATGCTATCCCTGTTTATTTTGCTGTGGCACTGGTTGCTGGCGTGGGCAGGCAATTGTGAGAACACCAGCACAAAGCAGCCGTTCCCATTTCCTGGGGGACCGGCGCTCTCAAATGTCATTGAGCCTATGAGCTGTCAGAGGCACTCAGCATCTCTCAGGATCAGACTTCAAATGCAAACCAGCTTCTTCTGCAGCAGGCACTGGGAACTTTACAGTTCTCCAGCTGAAAGCCTGGCTGGAGCCTGAGCCAGTTCTCTTTGTAGATTTGCAGCATTTTGCAAAGCCAGTGAAGTTTGTTGGGTGATGTAGGAACAGCACCATTAGGCTCAGGGCTTGAGCACAAGACTGCAAGACGGCCAGGTTGGAGACTTTCAAGGTTCACTTTTCAACAGACTTGCAGAATTCGTAATTATTGACTTTGACATTTAGTTTGGGGATGAAAGGGCTGTGGGGAAGGAAACGGAATCTGAATTTTAACAAATAACAGAAACTTTAATTATAGGCTGCTGCTGTGGAAGCAGCAAACAATGGTTGAAAAATTATATTTATGCCTTCTAAGGGATGTAGAGGAAATGATGACCTTATGGTAATAGGATAGACATTTAGGAGTCCTAATTTGCATCTTTAATTCAGTTACCAGACTCCAATGTGACCTAAAGTCAACCCATGGTTCATTCAACTCAGTAACACTTCAGTGGAATTTGAAACAAGCCTTTCATTCTGTTGTAACTCAGTCTCTGGCTCATAACACAGGAACATCCATTTTTTTGTGTTATTATTCGTCTGTCTCATCTAACCCAGCTATGAGCTCCCGAGGGTACATGTCTTTTCTTACAGTATTTTGGGACAGAACTTTTCATTCTACTAGAACAGAAATTATAATGAGCAAAAACGAAATCCACACAAAGTATTTTATGTGGCAATGCAGACTACAAATAACCACATCCAAAAGGAAAGAAATTGTGATTTTTCCATAATAAGGTATAAAGATGGAATTACTTCCTGCATTTCAAATACTCTACCTTCATAATCTCAGGTACCTCAGGTCACAATTTCAGCTCCGGTCTTTTCTATTTTTACAGTGTTCTATGCATACGTGGCTGGTATGAAAATCTACAGATGAATGAGGCTGCCTTATCAGACCAAGGAAATACAAAGTTAGATGATGAGCAGTAGCTTCCATAATTGCCAAAATCCCCACATAAATATAAATCACATCATTGCACAAAGAGCTAGGAAATTGCTATACCTATATCTTCTATAGTAAAAAATACGTTAAAGAAATATTCTCATGGAAAACAAAATTACTTGGACTTTAAATGCTGGATTTGATGGAATGGAGATCCTTAGGTTCAGTTGAATTAAAGTCAGAAGCAGACCATGATCAGATCAAGGATCAGATACAGTACATGGTGCATTCTCTAGAAATTGTATCATATTTCAGTCTTCTTACTCAATCCTATGTTTTATGGATGATGCACAAATTACTTATTTTAGTGGTCTCTTCTTTTCCTGTCACAATTTTACGTAATTATTTCAGTACCACCACTCCTCCAGGCAGATATAATTGCACCAGGGACAATTTTATGTGCTGCTTCACCAGTAAGGAGATCCAGTGCAGAAGTCTACTACATAATTTTGATTCCTTCTAAAGAAGTACTTTGGCAAGGTGGAGAAATCCAGTTAGCAAAAGGCAAGGGTTTGTACACTGCATGAAACATAATTATGCATTATGTTAACTGCATGAAAAAACACTCCTAGCTTCACCACAGGTTTATGACTATGACAAGTATATAAGAATATCTAAAAAATAGGAATATCTAAAAAAATATCTAATATCTATAAGAATATCTCAAAAAAAACATTTAAAGAAACCTGTGTCCACATTATACATTATGTTAACTGCATGAAAAAACACTCCAAGCTTCACTACAGGTTTATGACTATGAGCCAAGTATATAGGAACATCTAAAAAAAAACCATTTAAAGAAACCTGTGTCCACAATCACTCAGTAAATGATGTGGTTTTGAAAGAGAAATTTGAAAATACTTTACTTTTCAAGAATGGAGTATTTTTGGCCACATTGTTCTGAAGGATACTATCATACCTTGAATCTGAAAATTGCCCATACGCACAAGTAGCTCTTTTCAACTTCACTTTTCTGATTTGTGTCTAAATAATATCTTTAACAACCATGTAGTTTTCTTGGTGAAAATTGTTATTTAAGAAAATAATAATCCCTTTGAGATAGAAAGAATCTATACTATTTTCATCAAGTCAAAAACAAGGCACATCTTAACAGCCACCACATTTTACCTTTTTTGCCCAAGTTACATGAATAGCAACTTTGCCCCAGTCATCATTAGTGTGTGGTGTCATGGTTTTTTCAGCATCAGAATTAATTGTGACTTTCCACAGTGTTCAGATCATGGAATAAAGCAATGGTAAAGTATGGAATTTTTGAAAGGACTCTTACGATCAGCTTGAACTTGGATGACATAGCCCAGGGTCAAGGCCATCCTCTGTGAGTCAACTGTACTCAGAATTTTGGCAGCTGCAGTGCCCAACAAAGGCTTCCCGTTGTATAAAGTGTAATATGTCAGTTCAGCTGGCTCCTTGGGTCCTGGAATACGTTGAATTTTTACCATCTTTAAGGGAAATAAAATAAATAAATAAATTAAATTAAATTAAATTAAATTAAATTAAATTAAATAAATAAATAAATAAATAAATAAATAAATAAATAAATAAATAAATAAATAAACAGAGAAAGAGAAATAAACTGTGTTTGTGTTATACCACTGCAAAACTTGCCAGGAGCTATTTGGAGGCAGTGTCCACAGGGAGCTCCTTCAAGACAACCTACAAGCATAAGCTCCATGCAAATATCCTCATAGGATCAGAGCTTCTCCTCTTCAGAGGCCAGGCTATTAAATCAGTCAGTCAGAAAAATAACTAAAATTCTTCTTGAAAAAAAATTAAACGTAATCCTAAGGTAAAACCCTACATTAAGAAAAGCATGCAGCAAAGAGGAAAGGATCAAATTTTTAGACATTACAGTCCTCTGTAAAGGGGGAATTCTTATAATCTGTTCTAATACTGAAAACTCTACTTTACTGGCATATTGCAGTTGAAAAACAGCCTCCCATTTTCCTTCCATACTTATTATTTTTTTGTCCAGGTTGATAACAAATGAATCATACTTTTCCCATTTTATTCTGCAGAACACTGGCAGAATTTTTCCATTGTACCTCTACCGTTCCTGAGAGTGGAGAAAGTGTCAAATGTTTCTAATGATGAGAAGAAAAAGGAGTTTTATGATTCTTCTCCATTATGTTATGGACTAAAATTTTACAAAGGTTCTCACTTCTGGCAAGTAAAATGTGTTCCTTCTTTTAAATCCTTCCAGTGGAACAATATAAAGAATCGTGTCAGCAAATGGGAAATGCAATTACTTGGGTTTATACCTTACAATAAACAATTCTTGAAAAACAATTTTTTAAAAAATAACTAATTTTTGAAGACTGAAGAAGAAATATTTTAATTGCCCACTGCATCATTTGGCTTAATTGGTGAGAAAACAAAACATGATCAGTTCAAAATACTGAATGAAAAATACTGTAAACAAGAGAAAGATGCTTAATAAATTAGTCAGGTCTCAAGTCTCTACTTCATTACATGATCTGGGGCCACATGATTTGATGACTAACCCTGTATAAATAAAGGCTGCTTCTTCATTTTTTTCCAACAAAAAGAGAAAAAAAAGAGGTTCTAGCTTTGAGTTACCTAGGAAACTTTTATCAAGAAAAAACTTGGAACTCTTCATTATGCTGAATACGCTGAAATATGTACTTTGTACCAATCCTCATAGCAACCAGAGAGAAAATATTTATGAACACTGATTAACTAATGATGATTTCTCGAGGATGACAGGCATGCCAACATGGCTGGCTGCAGAAAAGGCACCATCAGCAGTGCCAAGCATTCTGCATTGATACCCATGAGAAATACAGGAAATCTCAGCCTAGAGATTCAGCTAGGCGTGTCTTTTACAGGAACTGAAGCAGGACAGATGCAAGCCAAGCATTTTTTTTAACCCAGTGAGCACCTGCACAGTGTAGCTGCCCACGGTGGTGGCACGTCTGAAGCGCCTTCCCTGCTGGTGGGACATCATGAACAGCGGGGCCAAGCGCTGCTCCATCAGCCTGGCAAAGCTCTGGTTGTTCAGCCCCAGCAAAGCAATATCCACCCCTTGGATGACTGTGGGAACACAGAAAAAACACAGATCAGCACTTCGCGCACCCACAGGTGAAGTAACACGTGGTTTGTGGGACAGTTTGGGACAGGGAGGTGCAGACTAACTTGGAAATTAAACACCTGGACAATGTTATCCCCTCTCAGTAATTCCCTGTGAGGATATAACACACTTCTGTTTCAGTCCCTGCACAGCTCATCTCAGATAATATCAATGATGCTTCATAAAATCTCAAAATACCTTTTTTAGGCCTTCAGTTTACCTTCAGTTTGCTACTCTGTGACCTTCAATGTAAAAATCAGGCTCAAGCCTATTTGAGAGCTGCTAGGTTTATGCTTATTGCCAGATGCTCCTGTTAACCAGTTTCTATCCTGAGGATTTGAACTCTGAAGTTTGGATTTTGTACAGTCTCAAACAAAATATCCTGTCTGAGAGCACTGAAACCTGAATAAACATTTCTGAAGTATAAATGAAGGCATCTGAAGTATAAATCAATGCAAGATATAAAAGACACTGGATTCTAAAGTTCAAAAAAAGTGATAAGACATGCAGATTCAATTCATACATATGTATGGCTTTTTTGTACTATTTCAAAAAAGCCTTCTGGGACCAACAGGATCTTTTTGAAAACAGAGTTTCCATTGTAATAGCAATAACAATTCACCACAGCAAGTGCACAGAGGCAAGAAATGGAGTATCAGGTTCACAGGGTCCATACTGGGAAGAGCTGCACCACTCCCTTCAGAAGATCATCACTTTTCCATAAACTGATGTTTTATTTTAAATTTATGAAAAGATGGAACTGGTACCAAGCCTATTTCAGGTCAAAGCCCTTTGCTCTTGCTCTCCTGAGCATTAAACAATTCCAGGTACAGACACACCAACTAGAAAGGCTTTGGTATCACTCAAAGATGTCTGAGGGAAAGGGTCTCTTTCTTGCCCAGTTATCATTTCTGAAGTCAAAATGATTGTGCATGAGAAGGTGGCACCTGTGAAATGACTTAATAAAATGAGTGTTTTGAAGCCTAAGACCTTCAAGTGAAAGATGCAAAAAAATCCCTGTGCCCAGATAGTCAGCAAATCATAACAAAGTTCCTTGGTGTAACAGCCTCACCTTTGCTGCTGGGTTATGTCTATGTGTCTCTTTTGATTTCAGATTTAAATCCATGTCCCAGGGTATAAAAAATAAATAAATAAATAAATAAAAGGTCTGTTTGTGTCTCAAAACTCTTGGAAGATAATGCTGCTCTCAGAATTGTTTCAACCAAAGTGCTATAAATTCTGAGCTGGGTGTTGGTTGCTGGAGATGTCACTGTTCAGGATGATCTATCACTTATGCCACAGAGTGACTGTAAGTGCATCTGCCCAGCTGAAGGCAGGTTCAGTGGGCAGCCACTTATTCTGTGTAAAATTACTGCACTGCTGTGTTGATATAAATGAGCACTAAAAATTATTGCCTGGAGGAGGGAAGGACATTAGAAAGTACCTGTTATCACCCAGTAGTCTCTAGTTGATTCCGAGACATCAAGGTTTGGATACTCCAAAGCTTTAAAAACAGAAGATTAAATTATGTCATAATATTCCAACATCCTACACATTATGCATCCCAAAACTGGCTACCCAGACAACAGTAAATAAAATTGAACTATGGCCCAAGAGGAGATCTAGAGCATAATTTTCAGGGTTACAATTTCTTTTCTGTCTGAGAAAGAACACCAAGTGTAAGCAGAAGAAGCGCTGCCATACAAAGTAGAGCATATATCTCCTGTTGCCAAAATACTGGCTGGGACAGAGGCTGGGATGAAGCCCAGCAATGCCCAGAACCAAGGATAGGTAATAGGTGTTTTATACATCTCTGCCGCTTTCTCCCCTGCAGAAAACCAGATGAGATTCCATGATGATTCTGTGATTAATCCTTATGTAGCCCAGAATATAGCTTCAGCCTAAAATAACATGAAAATATACCAGGATCAGACTCCACACAGACTGCAAACGAGACTAACAAAACTGTGAGCACACCTTGGAGTGTGGTGCTCTCTCACTGTGCACCATTTAAGGCATTACTACCATATGTGTCTGCCTCTGTGAGAAACAGATATTTGCTGTTGTGATGCCTTTTGTTAGCTCCTCCATCTCCAAAGTGCACTAGGCTGTAAAGCTCAATATGCTGCTAATTCATTCCACAGCTCAGCGTTTGTTCAATTGATGAATACCAGGAACTTAATTCAGAAAACATCCATGCTCTGCACGTTGATAGGCTGCTACTGAGTCACCTTGATTTTTAAACCCCAAAGTGGCTCAGAATAGTAAACATTGTAAGGGATTTGATTACACACAGTAGCTGCTTTTGAGGAGGATTTCAGAGCGTGCCCTGAGCTGTGCATTCCAGGACAGACTGAAAAGACTCTGGAGGAGCCACTGGAGCCTACTGGGAAATAACATGCTCGGAGAACAACCTCAATATTTGTTTGATAAACTGAGACAACTACACTGCCACATGAATAAGCATCAAACACTCTTCAAGGAAACATTTTCCAGACACGCTCTCGGTCTGGAGCCGTAAACACTGCGCGTGCATTAAGTTCATGAGTTTGCAGTACAGCTGCTGCACTGGGAATACAACCAAGAGCTCCAAAATGAAATATAAGCCATTAGTTGTTAAAGAAACACTAGCTAAAGACTATCAGGTTTGTTCATCATGTGCGGGGATCAGCAGACAACTGCAGTACCACACAAGACTTGCTGTGTGACAAGTGGCTTGCACGGCTCCTGACTACCAAGAACGTGCTTGTATTGCCTTTGTGAAAAGCACCACAATCCTCCTCCTATGCAACAGGCCTATTTTGGAGGCCAAACACTTGAACTGAGCACAGCCAGCACCAAAACTTCCTCCAGCTCTCTCCTTGTGCTCCTGGATGGCCCATGAAGACATGTCCTGAGCACCAGCCATCAAAAAGGAGCCTGTCTGTTGAGGAATGGGGGACATCCCTTCTAGGTCCATGACCACACCCTTTACCAACAGCCTCTCTCCCTCTGCCTCCCCTTGCCTGTGGAAAGACTTTATGAAAACACAAGCCCACTGCTGGAACTCTGGATGCTGAGAATTTTAGATTTTCTGTGCTGACAGATTCTGACCCCCAGGAGAGCACTCTATTTGACCTGAGGCTGTGGAGAAGGCTTCCAAAATTGAATGATAGAACTGGGATTACGGGTGTGTAGTTTGATTGGAAGTGTGTAATATCATGTGGTGAAAAACTTAAGAGTTTAAGGTTTTAGAAGATGGTACATGTCTCTTACCCTGTGATGTAAACTCAGATTCAAAAGTGCACCAACACAGTGCAAGAACTTATAGGGCAGTTTCACCTATTGTTTCCAAATATTGTAATTTGATAGGTAATGCCTCAAGAAGGACATACAAACCTCCTTTCCCAAAGATTTGCACAGCCACCTAAGTTAGCTGTGATTCCTGACTGCCTCACAGCAGAGAGAAACCACTTATCCCACAGAAAGCTCATCCTGCAAGTCACTGGTGAACTGCACCATGTAATTTCTCTGCTGTTGGGCTGTTTGCAAACAAAATGGACTGACAAAAAAAAAAAAAGGTAATTTGTGTTTTCCTCAGTGCTCACTTCCCAACAGTCTGCTTCTGCATGTACCCGGCATGTCTCTTCTCACTCCCAGCAAACACAGAACTCCGGTCTGCAGCAAGCTTAATTTCACACATCACATTAACAAGCATATTAAACAGAAATCCCCATAATCAAGTGTCTTGTCCCTCTAATCATTTTAAAGAAACTAGCAGGCAGAGTCAGAAAGCACATGCACCACGTGGGCTGCCCACACAATTGTCTCCAGCTCTCTGTGCCTCAGAGCCCTCATAGCAACCGGAACACAAGAAAGCCATTGATGGCCAAGTGCTCAGACCACATGTAAACTGAGGATGCAGTTCTCAGCAAATGCACCAACAGCTTTTTAAAACAGAAGCACAAGTGGAGCTCACCCCACTACCCAAACACACACTCCCAGCCTGATCCCAGCCCTGGAGCAACCACCCAACCACCAGGGCTGAGGATTCCCCTGAAGCAAAGGGCTATGCTGAAGCTAAAGCCCATTCAGTGCTGCGCTAAGCACTCCTGAAATGAAGACTTTGGGATGTTTTGTGCTTTGCTTTTCACAAAACTACAATTTTATTTAGTTTGTAACCTAGCACAGGAATTTGTTTTGTTAATGACAGAGTATATATGTTTTTTCCTTAGTTTTTTGCCAGTGTTGCTAGCAGCCAAAACAAACACTGAACCAGGTGGAAAAAAATGATCTAATTCTCCCCCCCACCTTTTTTTTGTAACAAAATACAGTTTTAAAAGTTAGCAGAAAAGCTACCTACAATCCCTGAGCTTGACAACAAAGCCAAATTCTGGTGCTGGCGAATCTTGATGGTGGGAAGCACATACTTACATTCAGCAATGGTGAGAGGTGGGTAGGTGAGGTAGAAACCCACCAGCTCAGCTGACAGCTGATTAAGAAGGTTGCTGGAAATAGTGCCATTTAGAGTTGTGCTTTGATTTTTCACTACATAAAACAGAGTGACAGCTTGGGAGACATTGGAGGTGTTCAAAATCTGAAACAGAGGCAAAAAATAATGTGTTGCTGTGGCTCAGCTCATTTAGAAAAAAAAAAAAAAAAACAACACGAAGGCAATGCAAAGAAACTGGGGAAATGTTAACCTGAAGAATGGATTAGCTACATCTCATCCAACTTTACTCGTGTGATACTTTAATCCCTGCTTTAGCACTTGCAGGGTTCCTGGAGGACAGCAGCAGGCAGAAAAGGTGCAGCCAGGACTGAAAATATTTTCCTGTTTTTACCAGGGGGATGCTTATCAGAAAAACCATCCAGTGCTTGATGCAGACAAATTGTGCTGTTTATCTTGCTGTCTTTGCTGCCTTCCTACTGCTGGTTTATAGACCCACACATTTTCCATATGAAATTAAGGGATATCATGTCTTTGTGTTCCTAACATCATATGAATCTCTGTACTCCTCCCCACTCTAGCTCAGGGCCAGTCTCTTGCTGAGCCCAAATCTGATTACTAGGTTTTGAGGACCAATTCTATTCAGCGAGTACTGGATGAGATTCTCAAACACCAGGAACAAAACCCACATGTTTTCTTGAAAAACTTATGCCCAAGGGCAAGAGGGATGGGGTTATTTGGCTACTGATAGGTAGGCCTGACAGCCTCCACGAATGTTATTTAAATACCCCGTTTTTATGGTTTGGATCACCAAGTTAAAAGAAAAACCATGATACAAAAAGAAGCATCAGAAGAGCCCAGGGTCAGACCAAAAGTCTGCCTAGCCAACATCCACCTACAAATGGCTGGAGCAGAGGGTTGGAGAATTAGCACAGCACAAGAGGAATAAATGGCTCTCGACAGTGTAAGTTTATCCCACAGCTGTGTCAGAGCCATAAATCATATGCCTGGGTTTAAAAAGGGTTGATAACTTTTTATTCTATATCTTTGGCCAAATGCTTTTTGTAATTTCCATATTTTTTCTCCAGTTACATCTGGACATCTTTATATACAGTGTGTGAAAGGATGCTTCTTTTTATTTAAATTTGAGTAGCTGTGTTATGGGAAACTCCAAGTGGCCACTCCTGATTCCCTACTGGCTGAAGAGCCATGGCCAAATTCATTTCTCCTTGCATGGAAGATGCTTCATGCCTTTTACCCACCTTCCCTCTACTCTCCTAGGGCAGCAATACCTTTTCTGAACTGGCTCTGTGTGCTCCAGAACTGTTCCCCAGTTTTCAATTAATCTAAAGCCCTCATACAGTGTTTTGTTGCAGGCACTCAGTCTTTTGCATGATACTGGAATAACTTCAAAAAAATTTATCATTAAGATCACACCCTTGAGCCTCTTACTTCCCAGCCTATATGTTGCCACCAGGACCTCCATCCTATCTCTCCTTAAATTGGCAATATCCACAAAAACAGCCACTACCCTCTCGTAGGGCTCTTTCCAAAATTGCTTAGGGGCTTTGTGAGATCTTCATAAAACTACTTCCACCACAAGCAAATCAGGCACCAAGAAGTTCCCCTCAATGCCGCAGGTCCAGCTGTTGAAAAACTTGATAATCCCTGTACCTACTGTGGTAGGCCCTCTTTTGCCCTGTGCTTTGCTGCCTCTCTGAGCTCCACTACTTTGAGCTCAAGCTCACAAGAAACAGCACCAAAATAATTAGCAGAGCCCTGATGGCAAAATTTTCTCCTTCTGAGGAGCACAATCCATACACAGAGTTTTATCAAGAATCAAAAAGATATCATAACATTGCCCAGAAGATCATTTCTCTAGTCCTGAAGCGTGGCATAGAATGTAAGACTGTTGTCCCACTATACATATAAAGGTGTGTAAAAATTTGTGGTGAATTTGTGCCCGTGAGTATGAAACTGAAATGCATACCAAGAGAAAGAAACCTATCCCATTATTTCAGATCTCAAAAAACAACTGTGCCTAGCACCATCTCCATACCTGAATAGCTTCACTGAAAGCAACTCATGTGTCAGAATAACATGTTCATTAAAAACATAAATTTGGAAAACTGTGTTTTATACTTGGAATTTCATTTATATGACTGAAGTGCAAGCAGTAAAACTCCAATTCATGAAAAGCCTTCTATAAATCATGCATTTGTAAGATTTCCTGCAATGCATAAACGATCTTATTGCAGATGAAAACAAACTTCTTCCACAGTGGCTAGCAAAGGCACTGTGTTGGAATAAAAACATACACCTGGCAAAGAATAAACAGGAGGGGTTGGCAACAGGCAAAGTACACAACACTGTACCTGAACAGTTAAGTTGTTGCTGGTGTTTAGGACCTTTTTTCAGCATCCTGAAATGCTCTCTGCAGCCGCTGTTCCATGGTCTGAACAAATTTGCATGACTGAATGTTGTCTGTTTGACCCACAAACTGCAGCTCTGGAAAAAAGGAAGGCATTAGCATGTGGACAAAGTATTCTCATTGCAGCACCAAGAACAAAACGATCAATTTACACATTAAGCAGGTGAAGATAATGCCACTTCAGGAGCTGCACTAAATTAGCCTTAATTAAGACAAAATGTAAGAATTAAATTGCATTATTATAGCTGATACGCTCCACAAACAAATGGAGATTGCTTCTACAATGATATATAAGATGGTAAGGCCTGTTCACTGTGCAAATACTTGTTCAGAGCCAGGCACTAAGCAAAGTCATTCTAAAAAAAAAAGTTATAATCTTAAATCTTGCAGGTCATTTGGTCCTGCAAAATATAATCAATCATAATATTGATTCTCATTCTGTTTCATTTTCACTCTAGGAAAAATGTACTCATAACTGCCATAAGTATGTGTATACAAACATTGTAAGCACATATATAAGAAATATTTTTCTATCATTTAATATATCATTTCAGAGCACTCTGCCCTCTCCTAATCTTACAGTTCCCCACAATTACTCTGCACTGCCACATCCCCTTGATGCCTTTTTGGGACTACCTAAAATCAGAGGCCAGACAAAATTAAGGGAAAAAAATGCAGTTGTATTTACTGAAGGGCCTTCAGGTACATTTCAGGCTGACACAGCCCCCCTCAGGGCTACACCCAAAAAAATGGATGACAGGTCTTGGGTGTCTTGGGTTTCATACTTTTATAAGTTTGGTCCATTTTTTGCATATTGGGGGTTAATCTTCCAATACAGCTGCGGGTAACGAAGCCATTTACTCCAAGTTTGCTGTCCCCAACTCACTCTTGGGATCTGAGACAGTGAGATGTCCTTGATTCCCAGCTCTGGAGAGGAATTGTTCTGCCTCACCAAACTGGGAGAACAGTAGCTAACACTCTATATAGAGTTTAGAGTTGCACACTAAAGAATTGCAGGATTACAAATATACAAAAAATATAAAAGCTAAACCCTAAGGCATCGCCCTCACAGCAGTGCCCTGGCAGCAGAGCACAGAGGTGCCCTTGATTCCTAGACCTGGAGAGGAATTGTTCTGCCTGGCCAAACTGGGAGAACAGTAGCAACACTCTATATGGAGTTTAGAGTGACACACTAAAGAATTCTAGGGTTACAAATATACGAAAAATATAAAAGCTAAACCCTAAGGCAGCACCTTCAGAGCAGTGCCCATGGCCCTGGCAGCAGAGCACAGAGGTGCCCACAGGGGTGTCCTTGATTCCCAAGCCTGGAGAGGAATTGTTCTGCCTGACCCAACTGGGAGATAGCTAACACTTTATTGTATAGAGTTACACGCTAAAGAATTGCAGGGTTACAAATATATGAAAAATACAAAAGCAAAAACCCTAAGGCATCACCCTGGCAGCAGAGCTGGGCCCAGGGGTGCCCACAGGACACCTGACCCCACAGCAGAGCCTGTCCTGCTGTCACCCCCCTGCCCAGAGAGGCCACCATGGGCACACACCCAGCCCAGGCATGTTTCCCTCACTCACCTGTCTTCAGCTGGAAGTGGTAGGCAGGCAGGGGCTGCCAGGGCAGGGCCAGGGCCACCAGGGCCTGCAGGTGTGGCACGTGCTGCTTCATGTCGGCCGTGGCGTTGCTCAGGCCGTAGGCCAGCAGCTTCTCGGCGACGGCAGCCGGCGTGAAAACCAGCCTGCCCCGCGTGACGTAGTAACCCACGGTCAGGTTACTCGACTGCTCCAGGATTTCAACCTGAAACACACAGGGCAATATGGGTTTTTTAATTTTTCTTTTTTATTATTTTGCTCGCTGTTTGCGGAAAGCCAGGGCGCCAGGAATATTTCTGGGGTGTGCTGACCCCCAGGGCAGCACTGACCTTGACCCTCACTCATGGAGAAAGTTTCCCAGCCTTCAAGATCGACTAGAATCCACAAGAGTGTGAAATAGATTATAGAGAGTAGTGTAGGTGTATCACTTGGTGAGAAATTTAGGGTTTGGGATCTTTAGTGTGTTGTGGACGGAAGCAAGATGTGGAGGGCACAGGGTGTCATCCTGGGTTTCTTCTTCATGCTTCTTCTTCCTCCTTCTCCATGGATTTGGGTGGCATTTTGTAATTGGGCAGCAAAGTCCACACTGGGGGCTGTTTGGGATCAGTTATTGGGTTAAAAGGGAAAATAATCCAGGTGTCAGCTCTTAATTGGATAGCTTAGTCTTAAAAGACCTTGTACCAAGAGATTGTTGGCCATTTTGTGCCTTCTAATGAAAAGCTGCTGAACTCACAGTAGTGAGACTGTTTTACTGATAAGGAATAATAAACACCTGAGTCCAAACATGAACTACTGTCTCAAGTGCCTTCAATCCAGACCCAGAGAAACCAATAGCAGTTCAGATGCTGTTTGTGGATGTGACAGCCTGGTCAGAGAGAGAGAAAACTAAATAATTTTTCCCAAAATCAGCCTGGGAAACTTTAGGGAGTTGAAGATAAACAATGATATCCAATTATTAAAAACAACCTGCAGGTGTTGTTTTCTTAATGTCTGTTTTCTCATTATACTCATAAGATTGTTTATAAATGGGTGTCTTGTTAATTAGCCAATCAGGTTAAATGTATTGATTGATTGAATGACCAACCAGGTCCACCTGTATCAGAACAGTGTATAATGAGTGTATAAAAGAAGTAAAGATGAGTGCTTTATGCCACTCAGCCTTCTGACAACTCTGTGTCATTTCTTACTAAACAGTGACAGCTGGTTGATGGGGTTTCTCACCCTTAATATGTGTCCCTTGCAGGGTTTTTATCCTGCAATCCCCTATAAACCCTGTGGGATCAGTTAGTGTCGTATCAGACATGGTGTGGATGCTAAGAACTGGTCAGAGAAGAAAGTCAGATCAACTTGCCCAGGAATTTCTCTTTGAAGTTTTGGGAAAGTTCAGAGAAGGAATTAAAACAATTCTTAATTTTTTTTGCAGCTGGCGTTTTCTCGTAAGATGTTTACCAGAGGGTGGTGTGCCTAATTAGCCAATGGTGTGAGGGATGTTGATTGAGGACCAATCAGGTCTACCTGTATTGTAACTGTCTATAAAAACTGTGTGGTTTTTATTAGAATAGCATTTTGCCTCCTGAGACTTTGGAGTCCATGTGTCACCTTATTCATCCATCCTCAATACAATAGCGACAGACACAGTATTAGCAGAGCTGCTCAGAGAGTTTTAGGCTCAGCCCATGCAGCATGGGCTCCAAATTAAAGGAGTGCAGAACTGCTACCACAGCTGCAAAGCTCCACGTTAGGCTGGGCCTTCATCCATGCACAGATACAGGGACATTTTACATATACATGGAAAAAAACCACAGAGCTTCCAGCTCCTACTCTGTGCCTGCAGTTCACTGACTTTTTGAAAGACAAAAGTTTCCAATATTTGATTGGGCTGTCTCTTATCTCCTCTTCTCCTGTACTGTCCCAGATGGTTAAGTCTACAAGCAGACCTGTATGAGTGGAAATGCCAAACCAGAAGAATGGACACACTGTTAGTCAAAACCCAAAACATGAGCTGAGTTTTACCTCAAAATTCAGGATTTTCCAAAAAGTTTTACCCCTGGACTGGTCCTCCTCACTAAGTTTTAGCTGGTTTCCTCTGTTAGAAGGCAGCTTCTCTCAATTTGTAGAAAGATAGGGGACTTGACCTGGCAGTGTTTATTGCTGCTACCAAGAAGCTCACAATTCCCAAAGCAACTGACATCCTCCACACTTGCAGCAATAAAGCGTGAGGACCAAAGCCAAATTGATAACCTCTGTTTTGAGAAAAATTACTTTTTTCCTTCCCAGAGGTTTGGACCCCACACAAAGCCCAGCCTGAGTGCACAGGAAGCTGTGTCCCAAGGAAAAGGGCCCTGGCAGCCCACCCGAGCCTGCTCCCACACACAGCAGTGCAGAGGTTCCTGCAATTTAGCTGCGAAGTGATGAACAGATCACCTCCATTTATTTTCAATAAAACGTGCTTTCTCCCTGCTTGGGATTCTTGTTCCTGTGAAATTGCACCCGTCAGGCACTGGGTTTTCAGAGCAGGGAGTGGACTGACAGCAGTGACATCCCATTTACTAGCCATGCTGTTGCCATTGATCCAGGCTGAGCACAGCAGCACCTGGCTGCCCCTGAGCAGAATTCACTCCTGAGCTGCAGGGGGAAGAGGAAACTGCTGTCAGTAATCATTTCCCAGAGCACACTAAAAAGAAATTTGCATTTCTCACTTCTTCTTCATTAAATAAACTGCTAAAAGCTTTGGAGTATTCCTTACATTTTTAGAGACCAGAGTGGGTGCCACCTCTGCCTGCTCTCCATAGGAAAATCTCAGAGCTCTGCTCCAAGAGGCTTTCTGCATCCAGGGACACCACTGGAGCTGCAGGCAGCTGTGGTTCTTTGGTGGGAGAGCTATTTTGGTGAAATCAAGGAGGGAAAGCCAAGCACACTTACCTGAGCACTGACATTCTGGTTGAAAGCTTGTCTCAGCACTTGGTTGAGGCCTTTTCTCACACTCTCCCTGAAGGCATTGCTGATCATCATCCTCCTTGTGTTCAGAAACAGAACTGTGGAGCAACAAAAGCCACAGGGTGGTTTGAGACATCACCACGCTCTTGTTTGCTTTCTTTAATTGTTTTTCATTGGGCTGGCTGTGCAGGGATCATCAAAGCAGCTTGGATTAGCAGCAGCTCCAAAGACAAGAACTGCAGGGGCTCAGCAGCTCCTGAGTTCCCTATTCATCCCATGGCAATAGCCCATTGTTTCCATGCTTCCAGAGCAAGGTCTAACAAATGCAATTTCATTAGCAGCAACAACAAGTCTTTGCCATGCTGCCTCTCCAAGGAGGTGTGAGGCCACTCACTGCCTGAGGACAGGCTGGCACAGCATTCCTAGGGGACTGAGCCAGAGCTGCACAGGCAGGCTTCACATCTTCATGACCACAGTTATATAAAATAAATCTGCTGCTCCACTGCTGCAATTATTTTCTATTTAGAAAGCATTTGTATGCTTTCTTCAATAAACCTATCACTATTTTCTTATTTTTCTCTTATAATTTTCAGGAAGAGTTTTTTAGCTGTGCATGAGTACTTTCAATCATATACTGTACACAAGCTACTTTTATCTTTAGAAAGAGCTGTTGTACTCATCACGCTACTGCTGGGGATATTTAGCAGCTAACAAACACACATTGGGTCTAAAAGCTGCTTATTTCACTGTAGCCTGCATCAGGCAAGGTCACAAACTCTTTTCTGCACCTATTCTTTGCTGAGATCTCCCAGACACACACATCTTCTGGTGCTGTGCTGCCACAAGGAGTCCATGAGAAGCCTGGGCAAGGTACCTCTCCAGGCCCCTTTAGTTCAGAGTTCTTACAGCTAAGGAGAAGCTGCCCGTGAAAAAAAAAAAACGCCAGAGCCAGAAGTGACACTGTTCACATGGAAAACTCAAAATCCTCCCATTTTGAAGTGTGCGACTCTAAATGCTAAACATAATTTTCAAATGGATCTGTACTGATAGAATAAGGTGTTCATACTAGAACAGAATTAGGTTTTTGTGCACAAGCAGGGCTGAGGACCAAGGCAGGTCACTGCACTGTTCTCTCCAGCAGCACAGACTCCTCACTGCAAAGCAGGCACCAAACCATCCCAGCTTACAGGGCTGTCCCACCACTGCAGGTAGTCCTGCAGTGACCCTTGATCTCACCATTTCATTTGACATGTTCATGTCAAAACCCAGCCACAAGCAAAGCCAACACCATTTCCAACTAACAACCCTGTCCGTACCCATCTGATTCACCAGCACAGCAGATCAATCACTGCTGCCCCACACTCCTGGACAGTGGGGTGTGCGTCTCACACCTCACAGACACACGGGGAGCCCTTCAGCAGAGGCTGCACGTACCTGTTTTCACCATCATGTTGGCAGAGAGCCGGCAATCCAGGGAGGGAGCTGCCGTCATGTTAGCGAAAGCGGCGGCTGCCGTGGTGCCGGGAGGAGCAGGGCTGAGTTCCACGGCAGGAGGGGGGAGCCTAGTTGTTTTCGCTGATGCTGTAATAGATGTCAAAGCTGCTGTCATTGTCAGTGGGGATGGGGTTGGCCTTTTGGTGATGTCTGAGCTCGGGAACTTCTGCGTGTCAGTTACTGTTGTTTCTATCTGCCTTGGTACGTGGGCTGTGGGTGCGAGTGTGGAAGCTGTGGCCGTGCTGCTCTTGGGGGTTATGAGCAGAGCTGGCGTGTCCAGAGGTGAGGCAGTCGCGTTTCTTGTTGCAAAAGGAAAATCTGCCTGTGTTCCTACTGAGCTCAGATCCGGTGCCAGTTTTGTGGCAGTGTTATTTTTTGTTAGTGTCAGGATCGGTGTGCTTAAAGCCATCACGGATGGCAAAGGGGTGTTTTCAGTGCCTAGAGAAAAGAAGGAAGAAGCTGGCACTGGTGAAGCTGGAGATGATTTTCTTGTTAGTGGTTTTGCTTCTGAAGTTTCTACTGTAGGTATTGCACCAGAAGATACTCCAGATAACACTGCAAGAACAGAATGGGTAAAGTTGGTTGTTGACAAAAAAGGAGACTCTATCTGTGTTGGTGATGCATGGACAGAAGTTATGATGACTTGACTGCAGAGCAGTGGTGGCAGGGGTTTGCAATGGGATGCCCTTGGTAGTTTATTAGCTATGTTACTGGGACCTAGACTATGACTTGTAGCACTTGTGTCCCACTCCTCCTCACTGAATGTGGCTGGATATTTATCAGCCATAAACAAATAACCAGGGGACTCAACTGGTTGTCTGCAAATTCTGGAAAATTCCCAGAACCAGTGTCTTCTCTGATAAAACTATTCAAGAGAGTTGAGAGTTGAGCCTGCTTAACCAGAAGGCTTGGTGAGAGGGAAGGGGGACTGGGCTGGCAGTGTGCTGAGGGTGACACTGCTTCTGTTTGGGGCTGAAGTAGCCAAGCTGTCAGTGAGCTGAAAAACCAACACCGGTGCTGTGCCTAATGTTTCCATCAGTAATCTTTCCAGCATCACTTGTTTGGGATTCTAGAGAGCTGGGGAGAGCACCTGCAGCATTAACAGGAGGCACATGGAAATGGAGACATGCTTTCTCATGTATACTGATAGGAACCTCTCCAACACAGAAGAAATCAGCAATGTTTTCAGCTGTGTTTCCATGCTTTCTTTGCAGAGAGTCAGGCATTGTCAATGCAGTAGCAATGGACGAATACTGAACAGGAGATATTTTCAGTGCAAAAGCATCTACATCAATTCTGAAAAGTTATTATTTTCAGGAAAGGGTAAATTTGAAATGTTTTGACTATAGGATGTATATGTATAGTTTGCTGAAGGGGTGGAGAAGAGAGGCTGCCGATTTGTATTAATTTTGTTTTGCAGACTTGACACTACTGAGTATGGTGCATAGCACTCATCTTCCAATGGAAAAGTACTTGGAGCAACTTCCCTTTTTTCCATTTGGACTGAAGTTTTTACCGAAGGAATACTAATGCCAGCTGCAGACAGCAGTGCTTTGTTGGGCCACGTAGAAGCTGAAGTTACAACTTCAGGAAGGCTGACAGGATCTAAATTGCTTTCAGAGTCTGCATTCAAAATCCTGGAAGAGCCAGAACTGTGGCTGCCCATCACTGTTGTCATGGAAACAAGTGATGGCAGCGTACCCCACACTGGAGGCATGACGGAGGCGAGTGGCTTTTTATCAACTGACTGCAAAGCCTGACCAGAGGTTAAATTACTTAAAGCTCTTGGAGATGAATATTCTGCATGTGGGGTCACATGAGTGGGTACTCTCATCCTTCTGTCTTCATTTGCAGTTACATCTGAACTTTCTGCATCTCCAGGTGGAAGATGTGCAGTCACAAAAGCAGTAGTGGCAGAAGTATTTGTGGTAACAGGTTCAGGTTTGGAAAGGCATACAGGGGAAGTAATTAAATGGCACTGCAGCTAAATCAAGAGTCATCATGGCCATCTCCAAAACAGTGTCTAGTATCCTTGATCCTGTGAGGAGTGCACAGGTTTGGATACCTGGAGAAAGTTTGAGAAGCTGAGTTCCATAATGCAGAACATTATTAGCGTTAAAGTTCACGGACATCTTTGCTGTCACTCCTCTTGTGAAAGGCTGTTGAGCTGTCCTTGCCACAGGAAAGCCACCAGGATTCAGGAGAGCAGGGCCAAAGCAGCTGGGAGTCTCATGCTATTTGCCTGTTAAGTTCCATCAGTCCAATTTCTGCAAAGTCCTGATTCAGAGGCAGCAGTGAGAGGGATCTGCAGCCTGTCGTGGTTGGCTGCTGCCACCCTGGGACTGGCTGTGTGTGCTGCCCCAGTAAACACCTCGTTTGTCTCCGTTAGCAAGGGAGACCTTGGGCTTGTTGGAGAGGAGTGTGCTGCGTTTCTAAAGAGAAAATCTGTTTTGCTTCTAAATTCTCCTACTGGCAGCACTGCGCTGCGAGCGTGCTTTGCATCTGGAAAAAGTGATATTGGCAGCAAAAGGGAGGACTCTGTGCTGAGCTGGAGACCTCAGCTGAGCTCTTGGAGCCTGATGAGATGAAAGGTGCAGGGTGAGAGGCTCTAGTGGAATTAGTCAGTGCTGTGAAAGACTGAGGGTGACTCATTGGCAGTGGTGGATGTGGAGTACCTGCAGCATGGAAGACTGATGTGGGAACAGCTGCTTTATCCTGAAAAACTGATGATGACAAAAGAGTGGTACCACTAATTCTGCCAGTCAGCGCTGCCCTAAATGGCCCCAGTAGAAGAGACATTTTACATACTCTCATCAAGGAACCGTGACAAACTTTTGGAAATTACTCTCAGGGAAGACTGATGCATTTTTACCCAGGAATATCAGAATATACAGATGACAAAGAGGTCCTTTCCAAAAGAAACCCTTTTCCCACTAACTCTGTGAAATGCACTGTTGATCCAATGAAAAGCATGGGCCCCATCAACAAGTTTGGACCCCTTCTGTGATTCACCACACTGGAATGCACCATGCTTAGAGCACTATTCCTGCTTTCACTAACCTGTGAGCTAGCTGAATCTGTGCTGAAGAAACCTTCAGGATCTGCAGACAAAGGCACTTGGATGGGCAGTACAGCTGGTTTAGAAAAGTTAATGGCATGAGGTGACTGGATTACCAATGAGGAGAATGATGGTGATGGAACAGCGGCAAGCATGTCTGATCCTGATGTGCTTTCTCTGGAAATGGAGGGTGGTTTCTAGTGGCACGGGCTGGGATGGCACAGCTGTACCCAAATGTGTCACAGGTGGTGTGGTGGGCAGTGTGGCAAACATACCAAGCTGAGGCAAACCTGTTAGAGCAGCTGTGTCATCGGCATCGTGAGACGACGGCCTCAGAGGCGATTCGGCTGAGACCTCAGCGGGTTCCTGGGGTGCACTGCTCCCACTGCCCTGGTACAGGGAGGGTGACAGGTGCATCTGATCCAAAGTCCTGGCACGGGCTCCAGTCAGCGTTGTTCTGATCATCTGAAGCAAGTCTGCGTTCTCCAAAGTCTGTCCCAGGGAAAGATCAGCTACTGAGGGGGTCTTGGTTTCTGTGGAAGGCCGTGTTGGTGATAGTATAGATCTCCAGTTAGGAAAAGATCCTGTAGAAGGAGCATCATTGACATGCTGTTGCCTGACACCTGTAAAATAATAAGTAAAATCAGTATATTCTTCCCCAAAATTAAGAGTTGTTATCATGTTGCTACAAATCCCAACACAAAATGCATTAAGTTTGGTAAAACAAGTTAATTTTTGTTGTTGTTGTTTTCAGAGTGCATACAAATTCAGAGAAAGTTTACCAAAAAAAAAAAGAAACCACAAACATGAAACCCAGTGAAAGATTAAACACAACAGATTTTAAACCCCTCAACTTGTTTCATCTGACAGAAGAATAAGGAAAGCTGCCTTGGCCATGCTATTCCAAAATCCTACTTTTACCAGGGATGTCTCAACGTACTAAAAGACACATCGTTAAGCCTGGGACAATTCTTGAGGTTATCATGAGTCACCCTGTGTCAAAACACTGTGTGAGAAGATGGGTTTAGAAGCAGTGCAGAAAGGGAATGGGTTTTGACAAGCAAGCTTCACTGCCTTGGCATGCAGTCTGACATGGGAATAGAGTCAGCACTGGCTGCGTTCCTGCAGGATGCATCTGGAGGTGCTCATCCTGCCAGCTCTAATAACGCACACAATTACAGGCACAAAAGGGAGAAAATAAAACAGGGATGAACAAGAGGGGAGGGGGGCAAGATCCAAAACAAAATAGGGCATTAAACGCTTTTTTTTTGACATGTGCAGATGCTCAACACATCATTTCAAACACCAGTTTACTTTGCATTCAACACCATAATGTTCCTAGGCTTTGTTTTCTTGAAATGATTACAGTTATCCTAAAATCACAGAATGGGAACACTCACATTTGTACTAATTCAAAGATTAAGATTCACTCAAGGGTAAAATTTAAGGTGGTGGGGTTTCTTTTTCCCTTCCCCCACGTCAAAATAACAGATCAAACCTCGGTCCTGGCACTTGGTACCATGCCAATCTGTGTCCCCTTGCATAGCCAAGCAGAGGGAAAACATGGAGCTAAATCCTGCCCTCCAGCTGCAGCACATCTGGATCAGACACAGGGGATGCCAGCCTCCTCCACAGCCCCGTGAATAACTCAACAAAATGGTGTGGAAAAGCAAGCAGAGCAGACCTTGAGACACATAAAATGGGCTGGACACTGGCTCCAGCCACCCATGGACCCAAGGGTCAGCAGAGCCAACTGCAGCAGGAGACCTCACAGCACAAGGGAGGAGAATGGGTCATGCTGCGCCTATTTAAAGCTAAGCTTCTTTCTTTCCACAGTTTTCTTTCCTCCTAAGTTTTTACACCATCATCCTCCATATGCACAGGCCACAGTACTTGATTAGACCAGCTCCTTCAGGCTCCCATGTGCGTTCCACAGGAATGTGCTGGAATTATGTTCAGCACTTTCTCTCTCTAAAAAAAAAAAAAAGAAAAAAAATACACACACACAAAAAAAAAAACAAACACCCCAAAAAAAACCAACAACAAAAAAACCAAACCAATGTGAGATCTCCCATTTTGTCCCTGTATTTAAGAGTTTTATTAAGCCATGGTGAAAAACAGCCATTACTATCTCTTTCACTGAGATGCAAGAATAATTATCATCTCCAGAAGCAATTTGGTTTAGGGAAGCAGCTCCAGGATGGGAAACAGAACAGAGCTCTGCCCTCCAAGCAAGGAAAGCCCCCAGTCCTTCCACTTGACACAGGCTAACTTGTACACAAGTGAACTGGGGAAAAGAAAAGGGAGGCAGACACAGGGCTACATATGGCAAGGAAGGACAAGCAGGGAGCCCAATCCACTTTTATGGAGCTGCTCCAGAAGGTCAGCAGCCTGGACAGGAGGCTGCAGAGTCCACCAGGGAACTTGACCCACCAGGAGAGGTTTGCAGCACAGAAGGGACACTTTTTACTTGGGCCTTGCTCCAGGGGACTGGAGACTGGTGTGGCCTGATTTCTGATACTCTCCATGCTCCACCCTATGTTGGAAGGCACATTGTGTTCTAGACTGTGTTTTGGTGGCTTTTCCTTCCTTGTAAGTCTGGCAGGTTTTTAACAGAAGGTAGGAAAGAAGATGAGACGAATTTTGCTCAGCTAGAATGGATTCAAACCTGTGCCTGAAATTAAGAACTAGCTGATGTGCTTTGCAAAACCAGACTTTAGGCAACCTACAGCTTAAATATCTCTGCTGGTGAAGTCATCATTACCCAACATGTTGCAGCTCTGTCTTGTTTCACCAGAACTGAAAAATGACTGCAAAACCTTCATGTGGGATTTCCTTTAGCACTTAGTCCTAGAACTAATCTAGCACAAGAAGTCCTAAAGGGGACTTAAGCAAGTCGATGTTTTCTACTTTTCCAAAACAGCAAAACCTGTCAGCATCAATCCTCTCACAGACTGCACCATTCTTCACACATTTCTTCACACATCGGTTTAATGAGAATGATTACGAGCAAAGAGACAACATCAACCTGGAAAAAGCATTGATGTTACCTCATATTGACAAGAAGTGAAGAAAAGTTCAAATATTGCAAAGATAAAACACCAAATAAAAATATCCTCTAGCCACTTCTTTATTCCAGTCCTTCAGTTCTTGTTCCCTCCATTCCCTACCAACTGCCAGTTCCTCTGTTCATGCCCATTAATGAAGTCAAGCTCCCGAGTTACTGAAGCATTAAGAAAATTATACAATATGCTGCAACCTATGTGTGATGCTGGCATTCCACTGCAGCAGATTTTCCTTTATTCTGTGCCATGGAAAGATATTGACTGTCAGCATCTGTTTCAAACTGCCATAAATTCAGCATCCTGGTAGGAACCAGACAGACACAACACATGGAGTTTAAACTCAAGGACGTACTGTGTGCTTGAGAATTGTTAGGATGGCACCAAGCACTACAGCTCCCTACCAAAAACTGTGCAAACCAGGATGGCATAATGGAAAAAAAGGGCAGGCAGGAAAACATTTCACTTCTAAATCTATCAACAGCTGAACACACTTGATGAAGGAGGAGACAACCAATTCAACAGGAAAGCCACAATGAGAGCTGCCCACGGCATGCATTGTGCACTGAGCCACTGCTGGTGCACACCAGCAGCTGCTCCTCCTGCCTCTACCTGTTATTCTCTCATATCTCAGCCTACTGATGAACCACCACCTCCAACTGTCCCAAAATCCATCTAGCAGTAACCCCATTACAACAGCCATCACTGATGAGGGACCTTTCCATTAGCAATAATGAGGAACACTTCCAATACGCCAGAGCAGGAAGTTAAAAATCAGTTCAGTTTGGAGAAAACCATGTTCTCTACATTTCTGAGCACTTTTGTGCATGCCTCAAGGTGTGATAAGGACCCTCAGCTCTCCCCTTTAATAAAGTGAGGGTCCCCATGAGGAAGGTGTAGAAGGTGAGGGATTCTCTTCTCCAGGCTGAGCAAGCCAAGGGACTTCAGTCCCTTCCTCCACATCTTGCCCTCAAGGTCTTTCATCACCTTCATCACTCTAACAACGTCTTTCTGCCACTTCTGAGTCAACACAAAATATCAACTCAAAGGCATATTCAACAACACAAGATTGGTGTTGTCTCAACTTTGGTTGCATTACTTACAGATCACCTGGATTGATAACATTTAAAAGTGAAGCTGATAAAGAGCACACTCAGAAATTTTATTGCATGACTGACAAAGACATCTTCCCCGTTATATGTCAAGTATGCATCTTTTCATAACCTTCAGCATACAGACGACAGAATTTCAATTTTCCAATCAAGTTGCTTCAATTATTCATTTTTGAGACAAAAAAAAAAGACCAAAAGAAAAAAGACCAAAAAAATGACCAAAAAAATCCCCTACTGCTATTAAGTACTGTAAAGGCTAAATTTTAGGAATAAAATAATACCTATATAAGACTAGTTGTAGTCATATAAAGCACAGCAGAAATCCAAACATAAGCAATCTGGATTTTATACAGCCCTAAATCAATCAGCCCTAAGGGAGACTACCTCCAAAGATATCTCATAAAAAAATCAGACTGTGAGAAATACAATTACTTGCAAACAAACACTTCAGCTAAGCCTTTGAGAATGTCTCCCAAACATTCCCTGGGAAAGCTGGCAGGCCACGCCTTGGACATGTGCAAGGTTGAGAACTGGCTAGATGGCTGGGCCCAGAGAGAGTTTAAATAAAAATTATTTAAAGATAATAAACCAACCTGTTTATTATCTCTATTGATGGTCTGGGTGAGGGGATCAAGGGTATCCTCGGGAAGTTCACAGGCAACATTAAGTTGGGCTGGAGTGTTGAACTGCTGGAGGGTAGGAGGCCCCTGCAGAGGGATCTGGACACACTGGAGGGATGAGATGAGGCCAACAGGATGTGGTTCAGAAAGGTGAAGTGCTGGGTCCTCTGCTTGAGTCACAACAACCCCATGGACTGCTCCAGGCTGGGGGAGGAGTGACTGGAAAGGGAAAAGAAGCTAGGGGGTGCTGGTCAACAGCAGCTGAATACAAGCCAGGGTGTGCCCAGGTGGGCAAGGAGACCAAGGGCACCTGGTGTGGATCAGAAATATCCAGCAGGAGCAGGGCAGTGGCTGTCCCCCTGTACTGGGCACTGCGTCCAGTTCTGGGCCCCTCAGGAATGTGTCCAGAGAAGGGCAATAAAACTTGTAAAGGGTCTGAAGGAGCAGCTGAGGAGACTGAGAGTGTTCAGCCTGGAGAAAAGGAGGCTTGAGGTGACCTTATCACTCTCTAAAACTGCCTGACAGGAGGGTGGAGCCAGGGGATCAGCCTCTCCTCCCAGGCAACCAGTGACAGGATGAGAGAGGACACAATCCCAGAATGATGAGGCTGGAAGAGACCTCCAAGATCATCAAGTCCAACCTGTGCCCTAACACCTCACCTAGACTATAGCACCAAGTGCCACGTCCAGTCTTTTTTTAAAAATATCCAGAGATGGTGATTCCACCACCTCCCTGGGAAGAGCATTCCAGTACTTTATTATTCTTTTGGTGAAAATTTTTTTCCTAATATCCAACTGTATCTTCCCTCATGTAGCTTGAGACAGTGTCCTCTGGCTCTGTCAGAGACTGACCCCACCTGTCTACAGCCTCCCTGCAGGAAGGTGCAGAGAGCAATAAGGGCACCTCCAAGCCTCCTCTTCTCCAGGCTAAACAGCCCCAGTTCCTTCAAATGTTCCTCACAGGGTTTGTGTTCCCAGCCCCTCACCAGCCTCGTTGCCCCCTCTGGATGCGCTCAAGCATCTCAACATCCCTCCCAAACAGAGGGGCCCTCCCTAAACTGACACGGCCCCAAGCTGCACCAGGGGAGGTCCAGGTTGGACATCAGCAGGAATTGCTTCACAGGAAGGGCTGTCCAGCATTGGAAGGGGCTGCCCAGGGAGGTGATGGAGTCACCATCCCTGGGAGTGTTCAAGAAATGGCTCAGTGAGGCACTTAGAGCTGTGGTTTAGTTGGCATGGTGATGGTTTGGCCAAAGGTTGGACCCAGTGATCTCGGGGGTCTTTGCCAACCTTCACGATTCTACGATTCGAGAAGAACAACAAGCCACCTACAGGTATTGCTGAGAGACCCTTCAGCACTTTACCCCACCCTATCCAGTATCAGATAGGGCTATCCCAGGCCTACACCTCCTCTTTAAAACAAGGCCACTAATATACCAAAAAAAGCAATTTTTTTCTTCTCAAAAGTACAATGCTTCCCCACTTATTCTTGTTTTACCACAAGAGATTGAGTGCCCAAAGGTCAGATGTGACTGGTAGGGGATACAATAAGAAAATTAACAGAATTAACAGAAATTAACAGTAATCTCTGTTACACCAGTGAAAAAATGCACACCCTAATCACAGGGTTCTACAATTTACTTCCATTGAAGAGCATTAAGCCTACACTGTATGATGATAGCACCACTTCAGAGTTTTCCTAATGCTGTCATTTTTTTTCATTGTTCATTAAGAGTTTACAATTGGAGAAATGGCACAAAAATACAGATTTCATGAGCCAAAGGATGTGAAATACACTGAGAATGAAAATACAAATGCTCAGCAAAGCATTTATAAAAATAGCTATGTAGCATATCAAAATCTTGCTCACTGTACAGAATGGCAAAAACTATGCCTTCATCATATGTTATCCTAATTTTACATTGATGAGATCATCACATCACAACCCGTGTATCCCATACATCTCACTTTGGCATCATTCCACAGGCCTTTGCAGCTTAATTACACACTTTCTGCAAAACAATTAACAAGTAAGTGTTTTCTAGCCCTGACAACAAGCCAACCTACAAGACACCTGTCCTGAGCCCTGCTCCTCTGGTCAGTGTGCTTTGTGCTCATCCTCCAAGAAATCTGCCTGGAGGGACCACCAGGATCACACCAGAAGGGAGAACAAAGGTGGTTTTGGCAGCTGCCAAACCCACAGCTACTACAGCAGAAAAGGATGGTGGAGAGCCAGAGAAAAGAGGGAAGGTAAAGAAACCAGAAAACTAAATCCTGTTCTTCACGGGTATCTCATTAATATCCATTTTTTTCCAGGCAGATTCTAGGAAAATTTAAGTGGTTCAACAGACACCTTCTCACATTTGTTTCAGCTGTAACTTTTCCCAGATTAGATCTTGACCTTCCAAACCCAACATTCTGTCCTGATGGATGTAAACCCAGATTATTTTACCAACAGCAAAGATTGCTTACATCCTAGCTGCTGGAACCCTGGATGCTCAGAATTTTAAACTTTCTGTGTTGAAAGGCACAGACCCTCAGGAGAACACTGCATTTGACTTGAGGCTGTGGAGAAGGCTTCCAAAATTGAATTATAGAACTGGGATTGTGGGTGTGGAGTTTGAAAAGAAGGGTGTAATATCACATGGTGGGAAACTTAGAGTTTAAGGTTTTAGAATATAGTAATATATATAAAGCAAGATGGAGGTTTTAGGGTCAATGAAAGTTTTTATCAATGTCTGCAAGAGCCAGACAATAAAAAAGCACCATTACATCCAAAAAAAAGCTCTTTTCCCAGTGATTTTAGAAAATTATAACTAGAAACTATTATTAATTTATTTTTGACAACCAGAAAAAAGATATTTTTTCCTGACACCATCAGAATTCTGTTGAAATGAAACAGTTTTACTGTGAGGGAAAATCTCTGTGAGGAGGTACCACATTGCACAAGGTTTCCTTCTCAACAAACAAAAGTTTGGACTTCATAACAAATAATAGAAAAATGTTAGGGCACAATATTTGGTCATTTCAATTGCACTGCCATGTGTTTTTTCACATGAAAACCAAAGCAGAAATTTTCTGTTTGGGATGGTGGTGAACTTTGCGTGCCCTCACAAAGTTCCCTTTGGGTCCCAACACTCCAGCAGCACATCAGGGACAACCTCTTGGCTATCAATTAAAATACAGGGCTGCAAGGAAAATGCACTTTTTGCCAAGAAAGCTTTTGCATGGCCTGTCCTGCTGGTTTGCCCAACCCAAATGTCAGCTGCAGGGATTTGGGAGCTCCACGACTGTCACCAGCCCTGCTCCGGGAAGCCACAGGCTGCTGTGACTTGTCCTAAGTGCCAGCCTGGCCTGGGGCTCCAAAGTGTCCCCTCTGCCACCCAGGAGGCTCTGCTGGGAGGCTTTAATCCACTCCAGCAGCGAAAGGGAGGTGAAGAGCAGTGCAATGGATCAGCCAGGGTGAGAAAACCACACTCTGGTGGCAGTGGGGACAACTCTGCCAGCAGTGATCATCTGTGGCATTCATATTTTCTGGAAAAATCCCTTCATCCAGGCTTCTCCTGGGAAGCTGAGAAGCCTCAGAGGAAAAGGAAAAAATAATGATCTGATTTGCTTCTCCTGTGTTTTGCTCCTTTGGAATGAGTTTGGAGAGTGTTTACCCACAGGTGATTGTTTCATTGGATTCTGCTGTGAGTTGTTTTCACTCAGTGGCCAATCATTGTTGACACTCTGGAAAGAGTCACAAGTTTTCATTATTATCTTTTTAGCCTTCTGTAAGTATCCTTTCTGTATTCTTTAGCATAGTTTAGTATAGCATTCTTTAATATAATATAGTATCACAAAGTAATAAATTAGCCTTCTGAGAACACGGAGTCAGATTCTTTCATTCCTTCCCTCGTCTGGGAGCAACCCAAATACAATAATCATCTGCACATTGGATTCAAAGCAGATGCTTAGCTGGATCCTTAGGAAATAAGAGTGCAAGGGAGGAGGGTTCATCACCACACCATGCCATGGGATAACTGCCCAAAATCACACAGAAACCACAACCTGTAGCAATGGGTTTGAACAACTCAGGCCACGTTGTATCCCAGCCAAACCGCTTGTATTTATTTCTATCAGAGCCCTCTGCAGTGCATCATAGTTACCAAGACATGAATTGTGCTAAATTAAGAAAGAAGAGCTGAGAAACAGAATGCCAAGACCACAAGGACTGGATAAAAGAGGGCAGTGAAGCACCTGGGCTGTAACCAGTCACCTACTCTGAGAAGTGCATGCAGAACCCGTGGACAAGACAGAGGCACCAAGCAGGAAATGTGCGTGCAGCAGTTCTAGAATGTATAAACAGTGCATCATGTAAACAATAAATGGCTTCTGCTTAATCATATTGGTTAGTTGTCCAGGAGTCCTGACTTCCTGCAAGAACCTGCTCTGAGCCTGCTGAACCTCCCCATGATCATTTCTGCCTGAGCTGATCTGGTTTTTCAAAAGATTGAAGTGAATAAATGATGTATATTTTTTGTATTTGTTATTATTTTATGTATTTGTTATTATTTTAATCAATTTTTATTGCTTTTTCAGGAACACTTCCAGGATCAATACCTTTGTGAGCCTGACAGCCTGCTTTAGCATGCTGCTTACCTCTTTATTTGTAAACAGGTATTTGCACAAACCTTTGCAAAGGAATTGTGTTTATTCAGGAAAGTTGCTGTTGACACTGCTAGCATCAGCATTAATGATGTAATGAACAATGTAGCAAAAAAATTCAAGGTCATTTGGGAGCATACCAACAGCAAAGCTGCCAGTTCTCCTGATTTTACCTTGCGTTTTACAATATTTGAGAGGCTTTTCATGGGAAAAACAAATGAAACACCCCCAAAAAAATCTTAAGTAAAACACACTATATTTGTAGTTGATTTTTCATTTTTTACATGAAAATGATGAATTCTTTAAATTGTGGGGAAAAAAAGAAAGCTAATTTGTTTTTAAGTGACATGATTTTTAAGCATATGACATTTTCACAGGACTGGTTAAAGTTATTTACTTATTTTAAATTTCCAGAGCTAGGACAGACTAAAAGGATGGCATCAAATTCTCAAAAAGCGTGAGAAGAGTTTGGGTTGCAAACTCTGATCTTCTTAGGCTCTGGAGTTAGGCAGAGCCTAAGAAGCCAATAACAGTAATAGTAGTACAGCTTTATTATAATATGCAACAAAAATATGTGTTTTCTTAACTAGAAGCTACTCCTTTAATAAAGCTTCCAGAATTTATACTCCCCACCAAAGTCAGCACAAAAGGAGACAGAAGAGAGCTCCTGCTAAAAGCCCTTTAGATTATTCTCCAAAGGAAAAAAATAAAACTATTGTTTGCAGAACTTTCCTAAAGAAACGACAGCGCTTCCAAAAGGTTGAACTGTGGGCCAAATTACATAATACAATATATTCTGACATGCTTGTTGAGCAATTGTGAATGTTCCCTTGAGCCAAAAAGCTTTCTGCTCACCAACCCAAGCACATCTTCAAGGGAACATTTGAGGCCACAGCCCAGGAGCAGAGAAGACCCTCTGGACCAGGAGCAGCTCAGCCAACACCTCCCCCGAGAAGGGAGACCCAACCTGCGGCTGCAGCAGCAGGAGGCTAAACCAGGACACCAAAACAAGGGTGTGCAGGTATATTCATAAATTCACGTGTGCTCCTCACATGCCTGGGGCGCCAGAGGGGCCACAGCTCAGCAGAGAGGAGGTGACAAACAGGCTGGCAGCACCAGCACCTTCAGCCACTGCTGCTGCTGACTGAGCTCCGGGGTTAGCATCCTCATGTGATGGTGTCACAGGGGTTCTTGGATGAGGGAAGAGACTAAGGATCTGACTCCATGTTTCAGAAGGCTTGATTTATTATTTTATGATATATCTTACATTAAAACTATACTAAAAGAATAGAAGAAAAGGTTTCATCAGAAGGCTAGCTAAGAATAGAATAGCAAAGAATGATAACAAAAGCTTCTGCCTCGGACAGAGAGTCCGAGCCAGCTGGGCTGTGATTGGCCATTAATTAGAAACAACCACATGAGATCAATCGCAGACCCACCTGTTGCATTCCACAGCAGCAGATAATCATTGTTTACATTTTGTTCCTGAGGCCTCTCAGGTTCTCAGGAGGAAAAATCCTAAGGAAAGGATTTTTCATTAAAAGATGTCCACGACACCCTCATTCTTATTAATGTCAACTTATTTCAGAGCTTTGGAGCTGCAGTTTGTGGAGGTAACACTCACACAAGCTCTGTGAGCTTCTCAGTGCCCATTTCAGGCCGAGGTGGAGGGCAGGCAGGGAGGCTGTGCCCTGGGCAGCCCTGTGCTTGCCCTGGGGGCAGACCCTGTCTGGGCTCTGTTCCAGCAAGATAACCAGGAGAGAAGTTAATCCTGCCTTAGGAGAGATGCCAAGCTCACAGCATCAACACAAGGACCCAGGCTCCCACCATGCCTTTTGCTGCTTTCCAGCTCTTTCCACTGCCTGTGATGAGGGATAAAGAGGTGAAGGCCAGGAAAGAAATGTAGGTCACACACAGAAGTATCCTGCTTTCTCTGTCTGCACAGGGCTCAATATTGCCCCACTGATAATGCTTTCAAAGTACAGAAGTCCCTGCCCTTAAAAAAAAAAAAAAATTAAATAGTGTATTGATTTTTAGATTAGAAAGCTTTCAGGTCATACTGAAGGAGAGGGTGAGAAAAGAGCAAATGACATACTTTTTTTTAAAAAACGCAACAAAATAATCAAATCCAAATTCCATTTTCTCTTCAAGATCTGCACCAATTAACCAGTGTTTATCCATCCTGGTATACCATGTGATTTCTGAACCCAAAACAGTGCAGTCTATTGCACAGCCTCAAAAGGGAGAAAGGTTAAAATACTGAATATATGAATGACCCAACAGACAAATATTGAGCTGGAATTTTGGGCCATTCTTCTTTGGAGGGGAATCCTCCTTACGACCATGAATGAGACTACTAACATAAGGTGTTGCTGGCAAAGAGTCCACATAAAATGCATGTTTTTTCTTAGATTAGAAAAGCTCTATTCTGGATAGACAGCACTGAAGGTAAGGGACAGCACAGAAAGCTGCTTTATAAGGCTTTGGGATTTTCCTCTCTCCCCACTTAAAAAGGAAAGAAACTAGGGAAAAAGTCTTATACACAACACCTTGTTCTTCCTTACATGTAGACTTTTCAAAAATTATTCATTTTAAAGCAATCCCTTTTTAAAAAAAAATCTGATTTTTGTTTTTTAGTTTAATATTGCCCTTTGATTCCTACCTTTTACAAATGTAGCCTCAAAAAGGGAAAAAACACTCATGTGGAGCAAACTTTCAGCTTCTAGGAAGCAGCCAGAGAACACCCTGAGGTCAAGCCAGGATGACAGGCAGCAATTAAATTCTCCTGAACAACAAATCAACCTGCAACTTTGCTATGACCTGCTGTGGGTATTCAACACAAAGTGCAATATCCTTTACACATTAATGAACCATGCATATCAACTAGCTAATTAATTCTTAAGCTCCTTGTCTGTCCTGCAGTAAACAAAGACTTGGCTCAGGCTAGAAACGATCATGAAGCTGTTTAAAAGTTATTTCTATTTTCTATGACTTTCACTGTGCACAGCCCATTAGTCTTTATTTTCAGGGTCTTTGCTGCATAAAAGTGTCAATAGCTCAGGTTTCTAACAGTAAAGTTGCCTCATTCCCTTTTCTCACCTCTTGGAAACAAATGCAAATATTTATCTCTACTGTCCAAAACCAAAAAATCAGCCACACTCATGGACAGGGGGCAGGAGGCTAAAAGCAGCAAAGGAGAGCCCAGTCACTGGTGGCAAAAATGTTAAAAAACTGCCCAGTCAAATCTCACTTTTCAGTCCAAAATCCAGAAGAAACATCGCACAGATGCAAATATTTGAGAATTGCTTTTAAATCTGAAAAATCAATAGGATCGTTGGCAAACTGTGGGGTTCCCAAAAATGTTGCAGAATTACTTCAGCTCCCAACCCAGCTCCAAGGAGGTCCCTAGGGAGCAATGAACACTCAAACCACCACCAGGACAAGGTGCCTGCACCTGCTCCTCACCTATTTCCTGCAAAAGTGATGGATCTGTCCGACTCATTTGGGTTTTTAATTCCCAGGTATCCAAGCAGCAAACCCAAAATTAAAGAAGAGCCAAACACAGGGATAAAGCAGGTGGATGCCCCCAAAGGCAGCAGCTCTGTGCTTGCATTGGCTGCCTAAGCACAAAAAATGTCACAACTAATGGGTGATGTGGTGTGAAAAAGTTGATTCTTCTCCCTGAGATAAAGGCATAAGCATTTTCTGTCAGATCATTAGACAACAACTTCCCTGTGAAATGACAGGAGCCCTAAAAAAACCATTTAAAAAAGCAGGATCACTGCTACAGGGCCAACAATATTCCACTAATAGCTAAAGTCACTTTTAATTGTAAATGGTTAACGATTATCCAGTGACCAGCTGGTTTCTCAAAAATCAGACACTGCCTGGAAGAAAGGGCATTATTAGAAAGAAAAGATGATGCCATTTCCAGATGGTGAAAAGCACTGCACGAGTTGGTGGGTCTCCTAATTTAAATCTCCAAGGTACAGGAGAAAGATGCGAGGCTTTTAAATAGACAGTAAGTGAAAGATTCCCTCCAAAAAGTTCAGAACAAAACCAAATAAGATGCATTTTTCCCTCCACAGTAATATGAGTTTCTTGGCCACCTTCTGCTATGCTTGCTTGTGGAACTCACGTGCTCCATCACACTGAATGGCAAACATGGTTCTGGTAGGGCAGAAATCAAAAATCTTCCCCTCAGATCCCCAGCTGAACCCCATCTTTTTAACTTCTGGCTTAACTCAGAACCAAACCCAAAAATCCCATCTCTGTGACCCACTTTGGCTACTGCCACGATATTTCTTGTCACTTGATTGTTGCTCTTTTTTGCTAAAGTTTCAGAAGATTCTGTTCTCCAAAAATTTCTGGGAGCTATTTCTAAAAACAGCCTCCAACAAAAGCAGACCCTAATTTCTTTCCAGCCGCTCTGTTAATCTTTAGGGACATGCACAGTCACTTCTAACAAAAAGAGAAAGACGATGCCATACTCAGACAGGCTTTTCCTTTGTACACACACTGTGGAAACATTTTGCATTCATGTCAGTATAACTGAATATCTGGATTTTAAAGCCCTCAGCCTAACCAGGATTTTAGGAGCTTTACTGCTACACTGTCAAACACATGCACTATATAGTATTTAAGAAGGTTGTCCATTAATCTGCTCTATGCTGGTATTGTTATTGAAATGAGCTCATTCAAATGAGACAGGGATAACCAGGGCAACTAAAGAATACAGGTTATTTCTTAAAAAATAAATAGATATATGAAGAGAACAGGCATGAAGGAAGAAGGTGCTAAAACTTTCAGGTCATGCAGCCATTTATTACTCATTTTACTCAGTTAGGAGTTTAATCAAAGGATCAGCATTAAGATCCAAGTACCTGATGCTAGAAAAAATCAACCCTGACCATCCAGGGCTTTGCTCCAGAAGGTGAAAGCTTCTTCCCATAACCTTCCTGACATGTGACATATTGCACAAACCAGGGCAGAGCATCAGCAAATTTCTCAAGTCAGATTTATGGCACTTCAGGTACTCTTTCAACACATACTCTTCCTCGCTGTCCAGATTTACTGGCCTGGATGTCAGAAAACATCTCGGGAGTGGTGAGTGCAAACACAGAGGTGACACACCACACTCATGGGGAGAAATTTCCATCCAAAGGTTGCTGCCTCTCTGTCATCAACCAGGACACTGGTGACTTCATGGGCGAGCCATGAACTAAAGCTGTGAGTACAGTAGAGAGTTACAGTGTGGATGCAGGACACGAAAAGATCACAAGATGCCCATTACAATTTCACCAGCAGGAAAAAAAAAAGTATCTAAATTATTTTTTTTCAAATATTTATTTGCCTCAGGTGCATCTACTGGCTGATTTTCAAAATTCTCCCAATGAAGGGCGCTTCTTTGCCACCTTTCCCTCCAGGGTCCTCTCCTTCCCTGCGAGCCCCAAGAGGAACATGAGCTGTGGGACCTGCCTTGTTCCCCAGCAGCTCTCACACCACACCTATTGCAGCTTTCCTGTCCTCCTGTCACTCTCCAAGGGTCCCAGGCAGGAGTTTGCAAACAACTGGAGCTCCCTGGGGCAAAGTTAGCCACAGGGAAAGTCTGGTTTGCACAGTGCCTAAGGGGCTGCCTTGAAAGAGCAAAGCAAAGCAGCTGAGGGGTGTGGGGGAAAAAGCTGAAAAATCAAGACAGCTTCTGGTTCCACAATTAGCTATGGCCAGATCAGAGCTGAGCAGCAGAAGGAAAGCCCAAAATGCTCCTTTGCAGCCCTGTACCATGGTGAACATCACTCTTCCAGCTCACCCTGCTGGGGACTCCTCTGGCCCCGCAAGGAGAGGGACACACCTTGTCCCTACCTCAACATCTGGGCTCAAAGACAGGTGCTATTCTGAATTACCTTAAGCTGGAGCCAAACGCTTGATTTCTGCAGGAAAGGGCAGAAATTAGATTGTAAATTCTGGTCATAGTCTAGAGATTTGTCTTGTTGGCTTTCCCATCAATTTCTTTTTCATGGTTTTACCAAAAGTGATGTGAATCTTAAGAAAAGACTAATGATTAATTTCATTCTTCACTGGCTACTGCTTTTTCATTAGCAGGTGGTGCCTAAAAGAGTACAAGGAATGTTCCCAAAATTCCAGTTAAAAAACCAAATAACAGCCATTTCCCACAAAGATTTGTCATCTCAGAATTTGCCATTTCAAAGCCAGAAATATGTTTCAGTCACATCCCCTTCCTGCCAACCACGGGGCACCATATTTCTCAACCAAAAGCTTCTTTTACTGCATCAGTTATTTAAAACTCTGCCTAGGAACATTAAAATGCTGACAATAACAAAAATACATTTTGACAACAGAAGGCAGTATTTTACATGACTCAATAGCATCAATCGCAGGACCTCAGTTGGCAGCTATCACAATGAGGCTGCACTGTTATGAAATAAGATGGTTCATTGGCAGTGCAAAATTTAGCTAGAAGCTAAAAAAGTAACGCCATGCATTTATCCCCATCACAAAGAAACAACGGATTAGAAAGGGAGCCCACACTGCAGGGTGAGCCAGGATGGGATTAAACTCTGGCTCCCTGTGTGTGACTTGTTGTGTTCCACCATGAAGGCACAATTGTCTTATCTTCTCAGCAAGGCCTTGCACAGCAGCATTTACACAAACATCAGTTCCTAAACATTTGTTTAGGAGAGAGCTCTTTAAATGGAAATACAGCCAGCTTTCTCCTCAGTCAACTTATTTTTTCCTTTTTTTTTTTTTTTAGTTATTTACATAAATACATTCCAACCTACTGCACACATGGCAAATCTAATCCCCATTTCCCTGAACCTACTGAACCACTTGAGTTTTAATAAAGCTCATCTTTACTGCAGGCACTTAATCCCATCTCATCCAAGGAAGGGACTGGAAGTGCTAAAATATCTTGGCTCCTGTTTCTAAAACCTATCCCTTCTAAGAATAAAGGCCCATCTGTTGATCTGGCAGCATTTTCATCTTGCTTTTCACAGCTGCAAACAGCTGCAAGAGCAGCAGGGCAGGGATGAATCACACCTGCTGCTTCAGCACTCAGATCCAGACAGCTCTGGAAAATTTGGCATAAAAATATGCCAGAAATCAGCAATTGTTTCTATCTTGTTATTATTTTTACCCTTTTTCTCTTATTTTTTTTTTTCTCCTTAGTTTTGGTCCCCAGCTTTACCAGGGACTCAAGGCTGTTGAGGAAAGTAGAAATGAGATTTCTGGGAAATCACCCAGCAGCTCACCCAGTCAGAAGAGGTGCAAAAGCAAAGGAAATGGATAATCCTACAGGCAAGTCTTACTTTCTGAATTCCGATGAGAAATAAATTAGTTTTCATTCAAATTCCTGTCTGTAGCTTTTGTCCCTCCCTTTTTTATAAGCCTTTTTGTAAGCTATTCTGTTGATCATCATCATTCTCAGGAAGGCATGAGATAGGTGAAGAATCAGTAATGAAATGTACTATATACCTGCAAGCAATCTAGTCTGAAAAAAACAATTCCCAATTTAAATCTGATACTCAGTAGTTCAAAACTGAGTAGATTACAGGCAACAGGTTAAAATGGGAGACTGCACCTCTGCTGAGGCAAATTCAGAAAATCTGATTTACCAGAACACCAGAATGGACGCAGTACAATTCCTGCAACTGTCAGCATCAAAGTCTTTGAAATCTCTTGGCTCTATCACATTAAAAAATAAATCTCCATGAACTTCATTTAATTGTGGATACACATTAGTCACACTGTCACACTGCACTTGGTACCACACAACGTGCCTCGAGGTATTGCATTCCAGTTACCCAAGAGCTACCACAGCCAGCTAAGTGAAAACAACATTTGGGAGGAGAAAAATATCTTCCAGTGGTTCCCCTCAGTGTGGCAAAGGGCTCCAAGGTTAAAAATAGATTGGTATATTTAGTGTTCTGTAAGAGCTCAGGCATTCTGCACTGATTCAGCCTCTGAGCTGACCTGAGCCACATTTGCTGAGGGGTTTGGAGGAAGAGCCACCAGTGATTTAGCTACAAAATCAGTCCTTGCTGGCCCACTGCTTCTCCAGGAAAATGTGGTCTCTTTAAGCAGAGACAAATAAATCACGGGGTAAGGTGTCACAGACATGTTTTCTGAAAAATCCTTTCCTTAGGATTTGTCCTCCTGAGAAGCTGAGAGGCCTCAGGAACAAAAGGTAAGCAATGGTTATCTGCTGCTGTGGAATGCAACAGGTGCATCTGTGATTGGTCTCATGTGGTTGTTTCTAATTAATGGCCAATCACAGTCCAGCTGGCTCAGACTGTCTCAGTCAGTCACAAGCCTTTGTTATTCGTTCTTTTTCTATTCTTAGCCGGCCTTCTGATGAAAACCTTTCTTCTATTCTTTTAGTACAGTTTTAATATAATATATATAATAAAATAATAAATCAGCCTTCTGAAACAGAGTCAACATTCTCATCTCTTCCCTCTTCCTCAGACCCCTGTGAACACCACCACAGCAAAGTTTGCACCAATACCAAGAATAATGTTGCTCCCTGCTTGCAAGAAATAATGCCAAAACCAAAAGCACACCATTTAGACAAATATCCTTAAGATAATACCACTCCCTTGGAAAAACAGGCACAGGAAGAATCTATGTTCAGTGATCAATGACCTGCTGCTTGGCTACCAACTACCTCACAATTTAGCAAGCAGGATTCTCTGCAGACAAGCCATTTCTTTTTTTAAAAAAAGGAGAAAAAAACCCCCACCACTGCAGTTTTAGGTAGATAATTAATAATGTTGCTTTTGATTTTTTATTATATATTGAATAATATAGACAGAGTTGCTTAGGTAAACTGCAGTGCAACCTCACCAACATCCAGGTGAGTCAAAGCATCAGCAAGAAATTTCTATCCAAAATATCAAGTGTCTTCTTTAACTGAGCACCCAAACATTATTTTCCTGTGCCCCCTGATTCTCCCTTTTTACCTTCCCTGCTCTCTCTGGAAGGGTTTCAGACCCAGCTTTGCCTGCCAGGCATCCAAGGAAAGCTGCTCTGAACCACAAACCTCACCAAGGCACAAGTTTGGAGCAGTGGTTTGGACACTTGTACCAAACCCACTCTTGCTGCAAATTATTTCCCTGCTGGGGCAAATGCCATCCCCACGCTCACCCACAATTCCTGACTCATGGACACGCTCCCTCAGAAAGGATGTGTAGGTCTGTGCAGTGCTCTCCATGAAGATATTTATTCTCGCTGTGGGAAGGAGGAGGTTGTGCAGAAGCATCACTGAATTCAGCCTCCCTTCCTTCCTCCTATATTCCCAAAGCCTGTAGGGACCAGGCTGGGACACAGAGTGACACATTGTGTGACATGTCAGAGAGAGACTGCCCAAAGCCTGCCCCTTCTTTCTGCAGTTTTATTTATTTATAGCAACATTTACAAACTTGGAGGACTAAATTCCAGACTCAGGCACCAAAAGAGAGCAACCTGTTTTCCCAAGCAGTGCATCTGCTCATTACCCAGGGACCAAAAATTTCAAGACTCATTTACAAAGACAGCTACATTTGTGATTCCTGTCCTCAAACAAGACCCCCCAAATGCCTGCATTTCGGCTATTTGGCCTAAAGTATATTTGCTGCTGAGCAGAGACACAGTAACTTCTAAGAAAATGAAAATATAAGGAGAGGAAGCTAAAATTAACAATATTGCGTTCCTGTGGGGTTTCTTCTCACCTCCCTCTACAACGAGTTCACTAAGCAGTAATTTAAAATTCCATGCATTAAAGATTTACATGGTAACTTGGTCTTCATCTTCTGAAATACATAAACACTTTAACACAATACAAAGGATCCTCAGAGATCTGTCACATCTCTAGGAGCTTTGGGAGTTCTTTTTGGGGTTTATGTACATGCACATACACACACATACTTTTTTTTTTTCCTCAAAAAGAGGCTGAGTTTGCAAGCTTCTCATCAGCTGAAGTGCCTGAAAATAATTTCATAAACATCTAATAAGCACTTGGCATTTACAAGCTGCCAGGCACATGGCAATCAACATTTTCATGCAGAGTCTGGACATCTGCCCTCTGTGATCTGCCCTCTCTAAAATTAAAAGTAAATTCAAAATTAATTTTAGGTATAAAAATTTATATACCTAAAAATTTAGGTATAAAAATTTATTTAGGTATACAATTTTATAAAAATTTTAGTATAAAAATTAGTGCTCCAGATACAATTTACTAAAAAACCACAAACCATGAAAACAGATGCGTTTGTTCACCAGAAATAAAAGCGGATCATTCTTCAAAAAGCTGAGAGAAAACAAATATTTGTATTTCTGTCAGTAATGGAACAAATTTGCTGCACTTCCAATGAGACCAAGAACAACCTTTTCCACACACAGAGGGGGCAAGATCTTACCAAGCATTCACCCAGAACTAATGTCACAGCACCAACTCCCAGGGGCTGCTCATTAAAATATCACAGCACCAATAGAGAGGGCATAAAGCACACATTTTCCTAAATTCTTCAAATGCCAGCAAGATGAAGAAATGCCTCTCAGGATCTCCCTCAAGAGAAAAAGGAGCTACGGCTGGAACACAAACAGGACAGGAGTTGTTGCCACTCTGCTGACCCTACATGACCTTGCATGGATCCATCCTTGAATTTGGATCCATCCTTGAATTTGGAGCCCATGCCAGTCCTGAGCTGGTTTCAGTGTCCATGGCCAAGCTTGCTGAGGATTCAGCAGGGGAAGGGGACAATTCCCCTGCCTACCTATCCAAACACTTTTTTTTTTTTCCTAACTTAATAAGATAATTATTTTACCCAGGACCACGTGGGGGCAAAAGAATATTGTCTTCTTTACCTGCCAAGGAGAGAGCCCTGCATGCACATCCAGCCCTCTGGAATGTTTCCCTGAGGGAGCCCAAACACACTTTTACACAGCACTACACCCCTGCAGCAATCAGCTCTGCTCATTCTGCCAGCTCTAAGAGGCTTTCTGCTTCTTTTCTGTGCTGTGCTCTCATCTGTCTACTCTCCAGTGCAGGTTTTTATTAACTTTACAACCAATACTGTGCCACGAGTGAAGCCACAGCTGGACAACTCACATGGCTCTAGAGAGAAACATTCTGGAGCTCTTTTCCCCTATGCAGCCCAGCCTTGTCACAGCATCTGCTTCACCCTGCAATCACCATTTTTTCCCTGCTCATTCATGCTGCAAAACAAATTTCTCCTCCAGGACAGGCACTTTTCCAGTCTGAAATGCTACATATGCTCCTGAAGCAGCCACAGCAGCCCTCCAGTGAGCTGTCAGGTTGGCCAAAACCTGGGGTCCCACACCCCCAGCAGGAGTCAATCAGCCAGAAACCTGGAGAGAAAACAGTCAGGAAAATCAGGTCACACCAACAAAACCTTGCCTTCATTCCAGGTCTGGTCCTCACAGCCTGATCTCTTCAATCCAGCTGAAAATCCAGCCTTTACTAAAACCAGGTCATTTATTTGGGGGGAGAAGAGGAGACTGTGGCCCGGGGAGGAGTTTCATCCCAGACATTCCGAGCCCAGCTGTGACGGTGTCACAGGGGTTTTGGGTGAGGGAAGAGATGAGGATCTGACTCTATGTTTCAGAAGGCTTGATTTATTATTTCATAATATATATTACATGAAAACTATACTAAAGGAATAGAAGAAAAGGTTTCATCAGAAGGCTGGCTAAGAACAGAATAGCAAAGAATGATAACAAAAGCTTCTGCCTCGGACAGAGAGTCCAAGCCAGCTGGGCTGTGATTGGCCATTAATTAGAAACAACCCCATGAGACCAATCACAGATGCACCTGTTGCATTCCACAGCAGCAGATAATCATTGTTTACATTTTGTTCCTGAGGCCTCTCAGCTTCTCAGGAGGAAAAATCCTAAGGAAAGGGTTTTCCATAAAAGTTGTCTGCAGCGCCCAGCAGCTCAGAGCAGCGCTGCTGTCACCTTGGCAGAGCAGCCCCAGCTCCTGCCTCTCCTGATTTACAGCCCTGCCCTCAACAATTCCATGGCAAACATTTACAACAAGGCAGCTAATTATGGGAGTGGATGAGCTGGAGGTGAATCCTCCTCAGGGGGCAACTTCACCTTCCCGCCTCAGTGAAGCTCACTAATAGGTTTAGGAGGTTATTATTAAAAAGATTTTCTGTGTGAGGGATTTTCTTTATAATCCAAAGTCACAGGCCACAGAGAAAACACACTTTTCCAATTAGTTAATAAGCATTATTTTATTTTTCAAGCCACCTAAGTAGCCACAGGACAATAAAAATCTGCATTAACTGAGTCATTTATGCTCGCACACCTGTTTCTACAGAGCACCCCACAGCAGAGTCCCACAGAACAAGCACACCAAAATGACATCAAAGGGATCTGTAAGAGCCAGAAACCAAGTTTTCCTCTGATTCAAGACAGAGAAAATTCACAGGTTTCACCTCTAGGTACTGAGAAGGTAAAATGTATTTATATTTATCACCTGCCATTCTTTGTTTGCTCATCAAAAGCTAGTATCAGTCAAAGAGCAAAGTCATACCAACTACAATACTGTATTTTCTCCTAAATGGCAATGCAATTTTCTGTAACTTATTCAAAAGCAAATGCAATTCACATATTTCTTGCACACCTTACTGTGGATCCACAGACAACTGCAGATTGATACATCCTGAGAAAAACACCTCAAATTCCTCAAAAAAAATCAGGAAAATAAGTAAAGCATATCAAAAATTAAAAAGAAAATTGTTAAAACTTGGTTATTTCTTTTCAGTTTACCAGGAATAAAGCCCACCAACTCATGAGGCAGAAGATTGTTTTCCCACCATCATGAATACGTGTTCAGGATTCCTTAGCAAATTAAAAGCAATTTAAAAATCATCTGCCACTTGTATTGGCAAAATACAAAAATGTAGGAAATACTTCAGAAACGGCTTTTCTGGAGAGAAGTAGTTTAATTTTGGACACAGTGAGGGACTGTTGTGCACACTCAAAGGCCTAAGAACATTTCTCTCTAAAGCAGAAACACATCTTGGCCATGGTTTACATTTTTCTCAGCAACTTAAGGCCAAGCTAACCCACAAAACCCTGGGGTGAAGGGGCTGTAAAAATCTGAACTGTCAGCACTTCAAGGGCAGCCCCTCTCTGCCTTTTGCCCCTAGAGAAACCCTGCAGCAGGGCACAGGTGCTTTTTGCAACGCCAGGAAGAGTTTTCACTGGACTAATCCAAACCAAAATGGGAAATTCAACTATTTTCTGTGCTTACACCAACGACCCCTGAAGTGCTCAAATGTCACTGGGAGTTTGAAGAGTAGCAGCCACATTTCAGGCAGGCAGCCTGAAGCTCTCAGTCGTGGCATCAAACACACCTTGGGGTGCAGGGATTCTCTGTTTCATGACTAATTGAGCTGAATATACAAAAACATGGCTCACTCTTTGAAATATTATTTTTTTCACATTTTTAACTTGTAGTTATAGAAACATGTAAAAACTTCAGGTGTAAGGTGAGGTGGAGTGGTGACTTGACTCCAGGATAACCCTGGGTCATTATTATAACCCTTTTATTCCTGAGCTGCACTACAACAGAGCAGGTCTTCTCACCTCCAGGGAGGAGAGGATGAAAATTCATAAATCTCTGTGATGCTGGAGCTTGCCCTGATTCTCCCTCCTTCAAAATAACCACACATGGACCACACCAGCTCTTTTCAGGCACTTCAGCTCATTCCACCAGCCTGACCCCCAGGAATTCTGGAGGAACTAGAGATTTGGTCCTCCAGCAGCTGCACCTCACGTTTCCATGAGATGGCTGGAGAGAGGTGGGAAAGATCTCAAAGGTTTTTCTGAGCAGGACAAAGGAACTGAGGAACTGTGGGGCTGGGGAGTGGTCAGTGCCCTCCTCTCCCAAGCACAGAGACCAGACAGGTCCCATCCCCAAGGCCCCACCTCTCCACAGCAGCTCTGCGAAAGGCAAAAGGGACAACTGGTGCTGAGTGCATTTCTTTGTTGTAGAATGAGAGAAAATAAGGAGCAAACGCTAAAAATACTTACAAAATGCTGGAACAGTGACTGACACCCAGTGCTGAACGCCTGCCAAACCTTTGGAACACTCCCTCACACATCTGACCCACTCCCAGTAGCTCCTTGTCCAGGACACAGCCCCAGATGTGACAAATGCCTTTCACTCCCTCACATCCTCCAACCCACACTGCCACGTGTTGGAACCCTGGACGCTGAGAATTTCAGACTTTCTCTGTTGAAAGGCACCAAACCCCCAAGAGAACACTGCATTTGACCTGAGGCCGTGGAGAAGCTTCCAAAATGGAGTGACAGAACTGGGATTGTGGGTGTGGAGTTTGAATAGAAGGGTGTGACATCACAGAGTTAGGTTTAGGGTGTGTAATATCACACATAGAGTTTTTAATAAGTTAGAAGTGTGTAATATCATACAGAGCCTAAGGGTTTAGAATATAGTAATATATATATAAAAGCAAGATGGAGGTTTTAGGGTGGAGGCTGGTCCTTCTTCTTCACCTTCTTCTCCATGGGTTTGGGTGGTTTTGTGTAATTGGATAAAAGTCCCCATTGTGGGCATGGGTGGTTGGTTATTGGGTTAAAAGTAAAAATAATTTAGGTGTCATTTCTTAACTGGATAGTTTATCCTTAAAAGAACTTGTAGAGAGATACAAGGCCATTTTGTAGTTTGTGAGTGAAATGCTGTAGAACTCACAGTGTGTGAGACTGTGCTATAGATAAGAACTAATAAACATCTGAGTCTGAACACAAAAAATTGTCTCGCGGTTTAATCCGACCCTAACCAAGGTGGAAGAAGATAAAACTCAACACCCACACGTGCCCAGAGCAGTGTGATGAAGTCCTTTTGACAAAGAGCTCAGCGACTCCCTGTTTGCAGCATATCCTTTGTTTCAGTCTGGGTAAACCCCTCCTCACCGATATCTCCTGAGATGTGTTTCATTCCAAGCCCTTTTTTCTGCCATCCCTTCTTCCCCCAGACACCCCCACCCTCACTCCAACCTCACCAGCCCTCCCTGTAACAGCACCAGGAAAACATCTCCAGATTTACAGTTTGCACTGCGATATCCATTACACAATATTCCTTAACACATGTCCCTCAAGCTCGCTTGATGCTTCTTCCAACACAAATCCTGAAAAGGGAAGGAAATGCCAAACAAGTGGGAGCTTTCTAGGAGGTGTTTTATTGGGACACACAAGATAGATGGACTTTGGATCTGGTTAGCATAAGAGATTTGATAACCAAGATGCCTTGGCAAGAGCAAGCAGAACTTTGAGGATTAAATTAAGATTGCAAGCAGATTAAATCAGACTGATTTACCGGAAAAAGAAAATGAAATCAAACTCTGCAGGCAAGAGATGTTGTATAATGCATAAGTTTGTTTATGTGATGATTAACCCAATCATTGCAGTAAAACATTACTAGCCTTCCTAAGATAGTATATAAGCAGAGGTATTCCACAATTAATTTGGATTCTTTTGACCATCTCACAGTGTCCCCCTCTCTCTCATCATCACCCAGAGTGTCTCACCTATAACAGCCAGCGAGATCAGCATGAAGGAAGAGTGATGGTGAATGAGCAACGCAAGTGAGTAATTTATTATCACATACCCTTCCCCAATTATCTTATAAATGGACCGCCAATTAGGTCAAAACAAGATGAACTTTAGAGATTTTCATTGATTACTACTTATTTAATGGCCTGCCAGACTCAGAGGCCACACAGAGGCAGGTTTTCTGTGGAAAACCTGAGATTCAAACACAGCAGGCTGCTAACAGCCTTCCCCTCACTGATAAAAAATGGATTTTGAATCTCATCTAGTGGCTTCAAGGCAATTATAAAGAAATTAAATGGGTACATTGATGACAATGAAATTAATGGAAATATAAAGTATTAGTAAGCCTGAATAGCTTCTCACAACAATGCATCTGATGTTATCTGGCAATAATTTTAATATATAGGAAGCCTGAAGGAGAGCAAAGCACTCAGTGGCAAAGGAACCTCTCCAGTCAAACACTGAATTTGTAATACCAGCTTTAGAACACAACAGCAACAGACTCGGTTTCAACATTTAAAAAAAAAAACTGATAAATACAGCAAAAGTATATTGTGATCCTCATAAACAACAAAACCAGTGACATTTAAGGTACGTAAAAAAATGAGTGAAACTTCAGCATCCTAACAGAATTGGTACCATAATTCATAAATAAATGTTCCTTTCTTTCATACATAAATGTTCCTTTCTTTTTTACACACCCTGTAATGGTAACTCACAAGGAAACTCATGGAGTGGTGAACTCAATAACCATGTTGTGTACAAAATGAAGCAGAGGTTAATCCAGTAACATATTCCTCTATGTGCAACACCAAGCTGACCCTTCCATAATGTGACATTTCAAAGTATGAACTACCATTACAAAGTTCTGTTATTTGGTGGTGCAGGATCTGACACAGCAAGCCAGAGGACAGCACATGCCACACCAAAGGCTGAGGCTTCACTCAGAGCCCTGGGTCTGAGCAGCTCAGTGCCTTGTTCTCCCTTTCTGCTATTTCTACTGACATGACAAAGACTTTGTACAACAGTGCTGAATATCTCATTTAATCAAAAACTGAAACCTGATGTTATAAATGTTACTCAAATTGGAAAGTCAAGCGTTCCAAAATTAGAAAATGTTCCTCTTACAACAGCCTTTGATTGCAGACCCTTTCCTCCAAATCCTTGCCTCATTCAGCAGAGGAACTGGATAGCAATCAGGAATTAAGATGTCAGTTCATGTTTTTTTTTTTAATCATCCCCTTCACACCATACATTTGCCATATTTGCTGCCTGCACCATGTTTCAGTCATGAGTTCCTGTTTCCTGTTTATCGCGGAGGATGCTGTCCCTGACAAAATTGTCTCTCAGCCATTCCCTAAATTTAAAAAAAAAAAAAAAAAGAGTTTTCACATCAAGAATCTGAGGCACAGGAAAATGAATGCCAACATTCATCCTCTCCTTCTCTCCTTGCTGCTTTTGGATATAAAGACAGAATCCCAAGAAACTGATTTTTCCAAGTCTATTGCTCTTGGGGTGTCAGAGTCCAAAACAGATTCTAAATATTTATGCTCTATATTGTCTTGTAAAGAAAAACAAGATAGGAAAACACAAATGTAATTGACTTATCTGTTAAGTACATGGTATCAGGAAACTGAAAGGACTCAAACCCTGTTCATTTTTCATGTCTTAAAGAGCAATCCACCTCTTTCTCTCTCTTGTAAGGTCCTGCAAGATGTTCTAATTCATACCTGTCTAACTATACCCTGAGCACCTCCATTCATGCATTTACCTTTGCAAGCTGCTGCTCTCCTTCCACATCTAAAAGATGCAGAAAGGCTTGTGCATGTGAAACAGGAATTCTGTCAGCTCTGCAAGATGTTCCCAATAAAACACCTCATCTATAAACCTTTATAGGTCCTGCTTATAGCCCTACAGCAGCCCCCTTGCATTGGTGCCACCAACAAGGGGAGTTCAAAAAGCACAAAGATCATGGCACAGAAGAAAGAGTTTGTGAGATGATCTTCTTTCCTCCATCCTTTTATCTCCATCAGAGGTTTTGCATACATTTTATGGACAAAAGCACCAGCAGAACATGTACAAACCCTAAACCCTAATAAGAAAAAGGCACAGGGAAGGGATATACAAACTCCCACCTATCCAGATCTGTACAGACAGCAAAGAAAAAATGTTTCACTCTTGGACTGTGAATTACAAAACACCAAAGTCTTATTGAAAATGATCTTAGGATTTGCATCCTTTGGGGGGAAGGGAAAGAAAGCCTTAAAATTGTAAATATGGAGAGCAATATGCTCCAGAGCTATTTGCAGTGAAGTTGGTGCTAGATGGGAAGGTTGTAAACATTTCTGCTGAGTTAAGGAAAAGTCAGCTATTGATTGGAAGGGGTTAAAAATAGCTAAGTCAAGTGATTAAAAAACCATTAGTGTTTGTATTTCCTTTGTTCCTGTTGAATGCAACAAATATCTCATTTAGCAGAAATATTCATGGGTAAGAGATGATTTCTTTGCAGAAGAAAGGGAGACAAATGGCATATTTTTAGGAAAGGCTATTAATTTCCAGAGTGGGTTTTGATGTGCCTCTGAATAGCCATCTTTCTGGCTTGCCCACAGTTACAGCAATCAGTGCTTTCCTAGAGCAGCCTGACTTGATGTGTGTGCTTCATTTTTCATACCCATACTCAGCCTTAAACCAGGAGGTGGGACTGGTGTCCCTCCCTTCAAAAGGCTTTCACATGTCCAAGCAATTCTTTCACTACAGGATCACCACCAAGTGTTTATGAAGTAAACAAGTGAAATTCCAACATTTGGAATATGTGAGAATGGGAGAAGCTATTCACACTCACTAATACTTTATATTTCCATTAATTTCATTTTAATCAATGTCCCCATTTTATTTGTTTATAATTGTCTTGAAGCCACCAGATGAGATTTAATTTCTAAAATTGAATATAGAGCTACCTCTGCTCCACACACTGAGGTCAGGAGAGGTAGGATAAGTGCTGCTGTATTAGTCACTCCCTCTAGGTAAAACTGGCCAGACTTTATCTGTCATAAATCAGTGTAAAATCCACTGATGGTCAAAGCATGCCAAGAAAAGACCTTTCCACTTCAATGTTGTTTCATAATCACTTAAAGAAGTACATATTCCTCATGGAAGCAAAGGCACTGCGCTCTGCTGCAATTATCCAGCACTTTAATGACGCTGTCACTTGTGATCACCTTGCTTGCAAACTATTAAGCAAGGTGATTTCTCTTTGGAATTTATTTAAAATGTTTTAAAAAAAAGAGCAAAGAGGGATTCCTTTGGAGCCAATCCTGACTGCAGGACTTTGAGCAGCACTGATGGCATGGCCAGTGGGGCTGTGGTCCCTCTTCTGTTCCCAGGGAAGGGAAGGAGGCTGTGCCCAGGGCAGGGGGAAAGCAGGTGGGACAGACAGGCCAGAAGGAGCTGGGGGAACACGTGGGTGCTGTGTGCAGGCAGGGAAAGTGTGAGAAAATAACTGGTGCAGTGGGATCAGAAATTATGCATCCACACATTTTATCCAAATCATTTCAGAGCACAGGCTGGAGTAACCCTTCCTGCACACACCATGCCACTAAAGCCCTAAAACCAACCTCACTGGGTGGACAACAGTGAAAAAGAAGGAAGATTTAGGCTTAAACTGGCAAGCTGAAAAACAACTGGAGTGCTAGGTGATGGATTTGTTATTAATGGAAAGCACTGAATTGAATGCACCTTTAAAAAGCAGGTGACAGAGCACGTGAGAAAGCCTTTAAAAAACTCCAAGTCTTTCTAGAGGGAAGTAGACATTTCCACAAAATGCACAGACATAATACCAAAAAAAAAAAAAAAAACCACTATTAAAATATTCATTAGAGAAATACAAGCTAAATCAGAATGTGAAGACTGAGATTTTCCTCTCAGGCCTGTGAGATGAAGATTTTCAGGGCAGCAGCTTGGCTTGCATTTCCATTTTGCTAGTCAGAGCAAGCAGAGATTCACCTGCATGTTGCCAGCTAAAAGTGCACATGCTGCAATTATATTCCACTTCAAAAGGTGTTTTTTAACTGTCTTAGAAATTCACTTTCCTGCATCAAAGTCACAGAAGGCTTCAGTACTGCAACAGCCTCTGCAAATATAAAACCCTGCCCTGTTACATCAGCTCCTACAAATCTGAGACTCATAAATCAAAACTCTGCTACCTTTTCCATGAAATACAAACAGGCTTTAATTAAGTGTGTAGTAGCTAAATCAAGAGATCAAAGGTACTTTCATTTTGTGTATCCTGTGTTCTCAGGCCCCAAGGGGATTGTGTGAGAGATTCCTGCAAATCTGAAATGGATTTTGGACTCCAGGGCTCAGCTTTGGACAATAATTCCTTGTGTGAGCCTCTGGACAGTATTTAATCTCTTCGTGCTTTTGTGCCCCACTTGCAGCAGGTGTAAAGAGTGATCATGTGAGAGGCAGTGGTCTCATTTGAATTATTTTCACATTCACAGAAGTTCAGTGAAATTCTTGAGTGCAGGGATGAATGAAGGGGTTGGCATACGTCCTCATGGCAAACTTGTACCTGAGGTGGGAGAGTGAGGCATTTCTGAGAGGACTGGGGGTTTATTGGGAGAGGGTTCTGCCAGCTGGGCTAACTGCCTGGTGGATTGGAGACCTCTCCAACCAGGGCTGTGATAGGGAGACACACCAAACGAGAAAGAGGCAAAAAAAGAAAATCCTAAATCTGTAAAACAATTAGTTTTCAAAAATGCTGTAGAAACGCTGATGCATAAAAATTCAGCAGCGCAAAACTCAGACAGTGATCTGCTTATCCCAGAAGGTTTCTGTTTACCAGAGTGACCCAGATGATCAGTTAGCACAGCAAACACTTCCATGCAGCTCCCTGGAAAACAGCTCATGGTACTGAATAAGGCACAGAGTAAACACATCTTACAGGAAATTCACTCTCATCACACACAGCTTTAGAGCTGCTGGTATAAATCCACTGCAAACAGTCAAAGCTCCCATCAGCCAAAAAAGAATCTGCCCAAAGCATCTAAAATTTGCAGGAGGTTACAGGAGGTCTGTCCTGATGGGATTAACAGCCTAGGTCTGTGCTCAGAACATTTCTATCGTCAAAAAATGTAAATTTGGTCTTTGAAGTGGTCTTCCTATAATGAACCTCGCTGGTTTTTAACCAAAGGGTATAGAAACTGCAACACACAGAAATTGTAGAAATCAGTTTTTAGTTGAACTCTCGATGCTGTGACTGAGGCAACAACATTCCATGCTCTGGATGAAAGGGAGTAATAATTTAGTATTGGAAGACACAAAAGGATTCATTTTGCAGCATGCAAGAT